>NC_080172.1:17938869-18136334 GCF_950295315.1 Erinaceus europaeus | reverse complement strand
AAGCCTACTAGTTCTTTTTTTTTTTTTTAATTAGGGGGAAATCAGTTGTTGGTACATGTGAAAAATTTCTTGGTTTTCTGCAACACACTTTCACCGTCAGCCTAGGTCCTCCTCCACCATCATTCACCAGGACCTGAGCCCTCCTACTCTTCCCTGAGTCCTTTACTTTGATGCAGTACACCAACCCATCCAAGTTCTATTCTGTGTTTCCCCTTTCTGTTCCTGCAAGTTCTTTAATTGTCTTCCCTCCAAAATAACACTTGGCTTGCAACAAATCCTTGTGGAAAAAAAACTTCTTTAAATTCCCTGATTTCTTCTTTACGTTTCACCAGTATTTCTGTCAATCATGAAAGGCCCAGCATCTTTCTACAGTTTAAATTATTACCAGAAATTTCTATGTAAGAAAAATGTAAAATTCTAGCTGGAAATTGACCAGTTTAACCCTTACCAATTATTCCATCACTGGATACAAAGTGAGTACAAATAAATGATATGCTCTTTCACTTTTCCCCTTTTGCACTTATAGAGTGTGACTGTACAGTGAATATTCAGAAATAATGATTAAACCTTATATTAACTAATTATAAGAGCAACATTGTCTTGAGCTTTACCTTCAAGTTTGCTCTTAGAAGATGAAACTTTTGTTATCTGTACATATAGAGAATGGTGAGCAGACTGCTAGAAACTTGAACAGTGGATTCTAGGAAAATAAATATGGATTCAGGCCTGAGTTCAGAAGAGAAACTGACAACCTCATTGGTTTTCTTTAAGACATTTGGAATGACAGTGAGATATAACTTGGAAGATTATTCAGTTTTATTAAATCACTATCTAAATCCAAGGACTTTGTACAGTTTAAAACGCTGAAAGGAGTTTCCAGTGTGAGTATTGAGATGAGTTACTATGTTGGTAAATTCCTACTTAACATCCTAAATCTTTTGTTAACTCTTGAATTCCTCGTGGTCATTACTGTATTTCACATTACTTATTGTAATGATTTTCTTAAGAAAAATGAGAGAGAGAAAAGGAAAGATAACGGTCTCTGTTTGGCTAGCTTTCACTCATTGTTTCTTAGCAAAATCTCAGAAAAATTCGTAGGGACTTTGAATTTATGATGGCAGTGTCACCAAGATCAATTAACTTGGAAACTGTCTGGTAAAAAAAAAAAAATTCACTCTACCTGTCAGAGTTATCTCCTTCAATCAGAAATTCTATTCAGCTATTCATGAACTTCTCTGAGCTCATATAACATCTGAATTATTTATTCTCTTGATCACAATCTGCTGTTTCTGTTAAAGTGTAGTTTACTGGGCAATATAATCAAAACTTTCTTGTTAAACTATGAATAGGTATGTATTTCTGCTCTAAAGTCAGTGTGCAAGTTTGAACGTAGAAGACAGTGGCCTGCACACTGACAAGAGTAATCTATGCAAGAACATCCTTAGGATTTGCTTTTGTAACAAGGGCAGCTCAGCTAGCAAGTTTGTTTACATCTTTCTTGGCATAACAAGAACTTTTAAACCTTATCTGTGTGACTTTCTGTGAATATATTGGTCTCATCAACATACTGCCTTTTACCTCAGCCTTGCTCAGATCTACTGTTCTTTCTGGCTTATACAAACATGTTGAATTCTTTAGGCAGGCTTTCTAGTGGAAGCTGTAGGGTTTTTACATTTAATATTAATTTACAACATAGCAAGTTTATGTCTTAGGAATGTCACAGATTCACAAAATAAGTAAAGAGGTTTTTTTCTACATATACTCTAAATCTCTTTGTAGTGTCTATGTGATTTGTCCATGAGCTCTGGTTTCTAAGTAGCAATTATAACTCTGAGGAGTCATTTTTAAGAACAGAGCTAGGTATTGGCACACTTGATTGTGCTCACACATTACCTCCCATGCACGAAGATGCTGCTTCTAGCCCCCAAACATCACCTGCAAGGGTGAAAATATACAAAAAGTGAAGCAGGATTTCAATCTCTTTCTCTCTCTCTCTCTCTCTCTCTCTCTCTCTCTCAACACCTTCCTTCTCAACCTTTTTTTTTTCTGTCTCAACCTTTTTTTTCTGTCTCTATCCAAAATAAGTAAATAAAGATAATTAGAACAACAACAACCAAAAGAAGTAGCAGCATAAGGCTTCTTTTTAGTCTTAATCTGCAGTTAAGAAAATGAAAGAAATTCTGTTGGCAACACTACAGCAATCTAGTCCTTTCTTACACATTTATGAGTCTACACATCACATCTTTGCTGTTACTCACAATAGCTGTCCTCTCACCAAGTTCATTCCGTTACCTCCTATACACAACAGTGCAGTTGTTATCTGTTTGTACATTTATCTCAGAAAGCAGTAAATGATCCTTTTTGATCCTCCATTGATTTGATTGACTCTTTTCCATGTTACCACAGAAAGCTTTAATGTTCTCATTGTATCTACCTTCAGATATCAATTTTTCTTAGCTGAATGTTATCTTTGAGGTCTCACTTTGTCTTATAGAGTTTTACACATCAAAGGACCAGTGACTTCATAAGTTCAGTGTATTTTAAGGTGGTTTTCAATGAAACTAATTGATATAATGCATAGTGTCAGCTCTCACTCTGCGGTGGGAGGGCCTTTTCTTATTGTACTCAGCTGTCCTGGTTTTCATGGATTGTAGATTTTATGTCCTATGTGCAGAAGGAGATATCCTAATGATTGATGTCTGGACCTGATGTCTAATGTCGCTTTTAGTCTTGCTCTTCAACTAACATGGTTCTTGGGGACCTCCATCTGCCTTCTGTCTGCCAGTTCTTGTATTCCTTGATGGCTGCTGGGTACTGTATTATTAGGACTCTTGTCAAGTGGGAAAAACTGTAAAATTACTACCTAGTCTGCCCTGCCTTCTCTGACTGAATTATAGATTATTACTCAATCTTCTAGTCTGTTCTGTTAATTAATTACATTTGGAAAGGTTGTTTGTCTTGTTTGTGCCTCCACTAGAAAAAGTTAGCTTTTCACTTAAAGTTCTGCCCACTGTCTGGAGCATAAGCAGCTTTGGGAGAGATGCATTCAATTAAATAAGGAAGCAAGAACAACTTTCATTGTCAATGAGATAACTGATTAATAATATGCAAGTCAAATTGCATCTCCCTCATATCCAGGTGTTTTATATACTTTTTTGAAATTTAAAAAAAAAATTTTTTATTTAAGAAAGGATTAATTAACAAAACCATAGGGTAGGAGGGGTACAACTCCACACAATTCCCACCACCCAATCTCCATATCCCACCCCCTCCCCTGATAGCTTTCCCACTCTCTATCCCTCTGGGAGCATGGACCTAGGGTCATTGAGGGTTGCAGAAGGTAGAAGGTCTGGCTTCTGTAATTGCTTCCCCACTGAACATGGGCGTTGACTGGTCGGTCCATACTCCCAGTCTGCCTCTCTCTTTCCCTAGTAGGGTGTGTCTCTGGGGAAGCTGAGCTCCAGGACACATTGGTGGGGTCTTCAATCCAGGGAAGCCTGGCTAGCATCCTGATGGCATCTGGAACCTGGTGATTGAAAAGAGAGTTAACATACAAAGCCAAACAAATTGTTGAGCAATCATGGACCCAAAGCTTAGAATAGTGGAGAGGAAGTGTTAGGGAGGTACTCACTGCAAACTCTAGTGTACTTCTGCTTTCAGGTATATATTTTGCAGTAGTTTATGGATACGTGTGAACATAAGCTCTCTCTCACAGAAACTGGTGTATATCTAGGTTTTGGGACTTTGTTAGAAAGTGAACCACCTGGGATGAAATCAGAGTATACTATGAAAGGAAAGGTCTCACCCAAATAATGAAGCTGAAGGGTTGTCATTCCACACGTGAAGTCTCTGGACACAGTCTGAGGTGAAGCATGTTGAGGTGGCAATCGCTGCATTGGTTAGGTTGTGATCGGCGGATGCAATATTATTTGATATGGATTGGGAGAGGCATACGGGAAAGTGGGCCCTATCCAAGGGTTCCAGGACTGGGGGAAGTAGAGGCTCTATAGTGGAGATGTGAGGTTCCTGCTGTCTTAGGGTTCAAAAAGACAATCGATAGTTAATGTTATCATCACATTATTTGGTAATTGGGTTAACTTTGAAAAGTCCTTTTGTTAGGGTTTGCTGTACAGTACCCAGTATCTTGTATATAGCTGTGCTATTGGATGCTTCTAATCTACTTGGTCTAGGCTTTTGAGAGAGTCTGCATATCAAATACACAGCCTATATATTAAAAAGATTCAGTTTGTGTTTTGAAAAACTTTGAGACATACAATTGGTTTTCCCCCTCTCATATTAATTAACTAGTGATTTATATGTCTACATTTTGCAAGGAGTGTACATAAACACCATTCCCACCACCAAAAGACTGTGACCCATCCCTCCCACCCACTCCCACCCCCCACTGGCCCAGGAAGCTGCATGTCTACCCCTCACCACAGGGTTTTTACTTTGATACCCTATTTACAATTTGGTCAGGTCCTGCTTTTAGTTTCCCTTTCAGATCTTCTTAGTCAACTTCTGTTGATGAGTGGGATCATCCCATACTCATCTTTATCTTTCTGACTTAGCTCACTTAACATAATTCCTTCTAGCTCTGTCCAAGATGGGTCAGAGAAGGTGGGTTCATTGTTCTTGATAGCTGCGTAGTATTCCATTGTGTATATATATCACAGCTTTCTCAGCCACTCATCTGTTGTTGGGCACCTGGGTTGCTTCCAGGTTTTAGCTATTATGAATTGTGCTGCTATGAACATAGGAGTACACACCTCTTTTTGGTTAGGTGTTATGGAGTCCTTGGGGTATAACCCCAGGAGAGGAATTACTGGATCATATGGAAGGTCCATGTCTAGCCTAAAAGAACTTTTAACTTTATTTTTTAAATCAGTTCTTTTTCCCCCTTTTGTTTCCCTTGTTGTTTTCTTATTGTTGTTGTAGTTATTATTATTTTTGTCATTGATGCTGTCGTTGTTATATAGGACAGAGAGAAATGGAGACAGGAGGGGAAGACAGAGAGGGGGAGAGAAAGATAGATACAGACCTGCGCTGGTCCTTGCGCTTGGCACCATGTGCGCTTAACCCGCTGTGCTGCCTGACTCCTGTGTTATATATAGTTACTCCACATGTAAAACACTGTGGATAGCCCTGTGCATTGGCACATTGTTTGGCACAGAAGTACAAAATAAGTGGCCCCTATAATGTTCTCTTGGGAGGTTCCGTATCTCCTAGGTGGGAAGCTAGTTTAAGATAGCCAGTGAGTGTAAAGGCAGTAAGTGTGTGGACAAAACATTGCATAAGAGAACACTTAAACCAAGCTATGAGAAGATGTTCATTAACTTTAACTCCACTGTTTACAGCTCTTCCTGCTAGTGGATTTAACAGTTGGTTTTGCTATCTTAACAATGGAGAATACTTCAGGACAGCCTAGAAAGACAAAAGGTACTTCCTATGTTTCTGCTTCAAATTTCTCTTACTTCTAAAGATCCTCAAATTGAAAATTAATTAACATCTCTTTGGGCAAGTATAACTGTCCTTCTCTCCTAACCATTTCTTCTCTCTCCCATTCTGATTATAAATACACTGGACCTGGCACCATGTGTTTCTTGTCTTTCCTTTGTAACTCCCTATGGATAAGACTGCCCTGATCCTTACCTTGTAATCTAATCATTTACTAAGAGGTCTCTGTATTTGTTGAAGGTGATGGATTAGCCTTTCAAACTCCTCTGTCCAACAGAGTTAGTTGCCTTGGGTATTCCTATCACCTGCCACTCTCTGATTTGTATTTCTGTTTTAACCAAATAGCTCCTGCTTTTTATCCCTGATCACCCCATTTCCATTTCACATTAAATATACTTTTAAGGAGATACCAAGGCTTCCCTTAAGAATAAAGACTTTTGTGAAAGCACATAATGATAAACCAGGAAATGAATATACTAGCAGATGCAATCTGACCAAAGAAAACTTTAGTTGAGAACACCCATGTTAATTTTAAAAGTTAATTGAGTTAATATAACCTATTTTTATTTAGTTATTATTTATTTTGCCCTCAGGATTATCACTGGGGCTCTGTACCAGCATTATGAATCCACTACTCCCAGAGGCCTTTTTTCTCTTCTCTTCCTTTCTTTTCTTTTCTTTCCTTTTCCTTTATCTTTCTATTTTATTTGATAAGACAGAGAGAAATTGAGAGGAGTGGGGGAAATAGAGAGGGCGAGAAAGACACCTGCAGATCTGATTCATAGCTCCTGGTATGTCTTCTCTGCAGGTGGAATTCAGGAGCTCAGACCTCTCACCCTTGCTCATAGCAGTGTGTGTATTCAACTAGGTGAACCGCCACCCAGCCCCCTATAGCCTTAGGAAATGTTTTAGTTTACTGCATTTTATACTATACATTTACTACTGTAATAAGATTCCCTCAGACTCAGTCAAACTCACTTTATTCCAATTCACTAAGAATATCTTTTCAACTACACTATTATTTTTAAACAAATAATGAACCTTCTCTCTGAATTTTTTTTCACTAAGGAATCACCACGTACGTACAATTTAACTCCTCTAGGTTATGTATTTATTCAGAATTTTTCATTTAGAGAGAAGAGAGACACCACAACACCAAAGTTTCCCCCCCAAGGTCACTGTAGTACTTTCCATGTGGTATCAGGGCTCAAACCTGAGTCACACACATGGCAAGGCAAGTGCCCTGCCTGGTGAGCTATTCCCAGCCCACTGTACAGGTCATAAGTTATACAGTTGCTTTCTTTTATCCCAACTTTTGATCAAGCTTTCATTCTTTTCGGTATATTTTGAAATATATATATATATCTGGAAAAATGTGTAGGTGTACCTAGAAATATTGATATTAGCAAAATTATTACAGATGAAATATTCTGAGTTGTTAACTGTTTTCATAGATTATCATCTTGGAACTTAACTGCAGCCAAATGAAAAGTCTTTGCACCATTAATGCTGCAGAGATTCATTTGTTTAACACTGAGCACATGTTTGTTGACATGCCAGTCCATGATAGATGTAGGGCCAGTGCTGAGGATTCTAGCAGTAAACCAGACATACCTTGCTCTTTGTCAGCACACATTCTAGCTTATGTTGCAGTGGAGATGCAGACAGCAACAAATAAACAAGGCTATAGCTTATGCAGAAGGCTCTTGATTCCCCAGTTCTTCTCTTATTCTATCATTCCCTCAAGGCCATTTCTTTCTTTTTAAAAAATTTTTATTTATAAAAAGGAAACACTGACAAGAACTATAGGATAAAAGGGGTTCAACTCCACACAGTTCCCACCACCAGAAGAACTCTGTATCCCATCCCATCCCATCCCATCCCCTGATAGCTTTCCTATTCTTTTTTATTTTATTTATTTATTTTATTTATTTATTCCCTTTTGTTGCCCTTGTTGTTTTATTGTTGTAGTTATTATTGTTGTTGTCATTGTTGGATAGGACAGAGAGAAATGGAGAGAGGAGGGGAAGACAGAGAGGAGGAGAGAAAGACAGACACCTGCAGACCTGCTTCACCGCCTGTGAAGGGACCTGCCTGCAGGTGGGGAGCCGGGGGCTCGAACTGGGATCCTGACACCGGTCCTTGAGCTTAGCGCCACCTGCGCTTAACCCACTGTGCTACAGCCCGACTCCCAGCTTTCCTGTTCTTTATCCCTCTGGGAGTATGGACCAAAGGTCATTGTGGGATGCAGAAGGTGGAAGGTCTGGCTTCTGTAATTGCTTCTCCGCTGAGCATGGGCATTGGCAGTTGATCCACACTCCTAGCCTGCCTCTCTCTTTCCCTAGTGGGGCAGGGTTCTGGGGAAGCGGGGCTCCAGGACACATTGGTGGGGTTGTCTGCCCAGGGAGGTCTGGTTGGCATTATGGTAGCATCTGGAACCTGGTGGCTAAAGGAAGAGTTAACATATAAAGCCAAACAAATTGTTGACTAATCATGAACCTAAAGGCTGGAATATTGCAGATGAAAATCAAGGCCACTTCTATGACCTTACTACTTCTATTATCAAGTTGAAGAAGTTAGACTCATAGTACCACTGACTCATCTGGTAAAAAGCATGTAAGGACCTTATTCTACTACAGAAGAGCAAGAATGAAGAGGGTAGTGGAAGAGTGAAATTTCTTTTTTGTCTAAACTGCAATTAATAAACTTTAGTCTCAGAATCATACAGGTAAGAGAGTTATATTCAATATATTCATTGAGGTGTCTATCAGCCAGAGATCAATCATTTTCTAGTCTTAGTAATACCTACTTTCATTCCCTTAATATTTCATACTTGAGTTAGAAAACGAGAGATACAAAATAATCACTGGTAGATATTACAGTGAAATCATTTATTGTATACAAAACCAGTAACTATCTCTGCTTAGGATAATACTTCATTGTAAGGTGACTGTTGAACCCATGTTTTAACATTTTTTTATTATTTTTATTGCATAGAGATAGCCAGAAATTGAGAGATGAGGTAGAGAGAGAGAGAAGAGAGACAGAGAGATACCAGCAGCCCTGCTTCACCACTTATGAAGCTTTCCCCCTGCAGGTGGGGACCAGGGGCTTGAACCCAAGTCCTTGCACACTATAACATGTGCGTTCAATCAGGTGTGCCACCACCTAGCCCCCGAACTCCATCTTAAAGGTGACTAGAAACACAGCATGATGCATTTATTCAGGAAATGTTTATTAAACACCTTCTTGTGAGCCAAGTACAGCTGCAAACACTGTAGATGCAGCAGTGAATGAGACAATACCCCTGCTCTTTGGAAGAAGGAAAACATACCCTAAACAGACAAATAGCTATGGCTACACATATAATTATGGCTAATGCAGACAGCAAAGTATGTTAATAAAGAAACCGAGTAATAAGGTCTATCATTTTATACAAGATGGTCTAGGAAGACCTAAAGAAGTGATACTTAAGCAGAACTCTGCCTGACATGAGACAGTGAGACTAAGAAGCAGGGAAAACCATTTTAGACAGAAGAACAGTATGAATAGAGCATGACCGGTGTGAAAAGCCTGGAGTTTTGTAGGGTAAAATGAAATATTCCACTAGGCACCAGGATAAAGGTGGGGGTGCATGGAGTTGCAGGGTGGGGGTGCAGAAGTACGGTAGATACGACTGGGAAGGAGAAAAAGGATAGAGGGACCAAATGGTAAAAAGCTCAGTGTTATGTGCTTAGGAATTTGAATGCCCACGCTGTTGATTAAGGGAAGAAGATGGGGTAGATTTTGAAAGTTTTAAAGAGAAAAAATGGCATTAGATTTTTTTTTAGGGGGAGGGGCTTGGCTAGGTTTGGCTTGGTGTTTGAAGTGACAGAAAGAATGCAAGATGAAATGGGAAGAAGGAGAAGAAGCCAATTATAAGGTTGTTATTGCAAGTGAGAAATTATGTGGGCTCAGTTGAAACAGTAAGACAAGACTATAGAAAAGGTGGCAGAGTTTAGGTATTTTAAGAGAACCAATATAAAAAGTATAGTTTGAGAAATGCCTATAACAGGTCTTGTGTTTAAACTTGGATAGCTACTGGGGTCATAATGTCATCCTCCAGCTCAGGGAGCCCTAAAAGAAAGACAGGTTTAGAAATGTAGGTAATGGACTTAGGGCAGTGGGAGATTCAAAGCTGAAAATTAGGAGAGAAGTCAGGCTAAAATATAGATTTGGCTGATACTAGGATTTCATGGAATTATTTTTCTTAATGATAAGAAGCCAGGAAAATAGCATTACTGCAGAGAGGCTTTGGATGAGGTTTTTTTTTTTTTTTTAAGTCATCAGATCTGACAGTTGGAAAGTCGCTGGTGACTTCAAAAAGAACAATTTGAGTAGATGTGGGTGGGGTATAACTATATCATGTTGAGTGAGTTAAAAAGTGAGAGGAGAAATGGGTTTTTCTTTTTCATCCAAGATCTTTGCCCTTTTCCCTTTCCCAATGCTCCTTTTGCAAAGATTTCAACCTGACCACAGATTCTCTTTCCCTCTTTCCTTCTTCCTCCTTAAGTCTGTAGTCAGGACCTATGACTTGTGTACCAAAACTAGGGACATGATGAACTGAAATCTATTCTCATAGCTTAGGATCTGAGAAGATGGCCAGAGATAGGGGAGTCTGATGTCGCAAGTGGCATTTATAGTGGGAAATAGCAGGTCAGACCAATCTGGGACAGGGGGCCATTACACAGGTCTCTATTGTGAATGCAAACACTGGACCTAGAAACTAAGGTAACTGCAAGTGCTGGTGGAAGAAACACAGAATCAGTGGAGAAACTCAGCCTCAGTGAGAAAGTGGAATCTGGCAAAATGTGGGGGTGGGGGAGTAGAATCTGACAGTAAACTGATATTAACTAGAAATTCAAGCAGAGATGTTTAGGTTTCTTAGGACACAGGGACTGAAGACGTGCAGACTGTTGTGATATTACAATAATTGTGGCCTTGAAGATAATAGTGAGGGGACAGTTAATGAATTGGGTTCTAGAAACACCGGTCATCAATATATTTAACAAAAATATTTGTGAAACCAAAACGTTGCCAGATTATTTGGAGGAAAGGGGTTAGATACTGATGTTCTTGAAGAGCTAAACATTAATTTGTGAGTTCTCTCCAAAGAGGGGGAGAAGGTAGTGACTAAGATATGCCAGGTAGCGTGGAGGTGCAGAGTCCAAGAGAGACTTGCACCTCGGAAAGAATTGGAAGTTCAAGACTAGGCCTCATGCCCTTAACCTGGGGACCCTAGGAATTACCAGCGGCTCTACCAGATTCCCCTATCATGCATGGCCCATCACAACCTTGACCTGTTTCTCTCGACTGCACTGCCCTATCCGTCCACTGGGGGGCAGGGCTCGAGAGCGAGGCTGGTGTCTGTTCCGATGCCTCGAGAACCATCAGTTCCTACCAGACTCCCAGAGCTGGGACGTCTCAGCCCATGGCAAGCTACAGCCCCTCAAACCTCTCCCTACTGCCAGGCAGTAGTGAGGACAGACCCGGAGGGCCTATGCCGGTGCGGGTTGACACTCCAGTCTGGTTCGGTGCCCAGACAGCTCCTGGCAAGCTGATGATCCGACCTGGGGTCATACCTATGGTCTGCCCAGGCTCTCAAGTTTGGGGGCTGCCCATGGGTCCCCCGCTTTACGAGTTCCAGAGTGCGATGGCACCTTGTGGGCCCAGATTTGGAGCTGGCGAAGCGGCTGCCTGGTTCCCAATCCCTTCGGAGGGATCTTTCCCAGGACCCTGCATTGTCCTGCAGTGCATCCCCAAGATGGAGCTGCCAGAGGATGTCTCAGCCATAGAGAAAGAGATGGAACAGCTGGCCAAGGAACTTAGGCAGAAGAGGATGACCCTGGGGTACTCTCAGGCCGACGTAGGGTTTGCTATAGGTGCACTCTTTGGCAAGGTGCTTAGCCAGACAACCATCTGCCGTTTCGAGGCCCAGCAACTCAGCCTGGCCAACATGTGGAAACTTCGTCCACTGCTGAAAATGTGGCTGGAAGAAGTAGACACCAAGAACTTTCTGGGCTTATGCCGGATGGAAATGATCTTGAAGCAGGCACGGAAGCAGAGACGGGCAAGCAGAGAGAGACGCATCGGAAACAACCTGGAGAAGCTCTTCCTGCAGTGTCCCAGGCCCACACCGCAGCAAATCAGCCACATTGCTGGACAGCTCCGGCTCCAGAAGGACTTGGTCCGTGTTTGGTTCTACAACCGGAGCAAGATGAGCAGCCGGCCCACCAATGATTTCTCTCCATCGGAGGAAGTGGGGCCAGTTGAGCTGTCTTTTCCAGGGGCCCCTGTGTACTTTCCCCTGGCACCAAGGTTCCATTTCAGTTCCTCCCACTATGGGGGGCCCTACTTTACCCCACTGTATTCTTCAGCTCCTTTCCCTGTCGGGGGGACCTTTCTTTCAGCACCTGTGAATACTCTGGGCCTCCCCAGGCTTTCTAGCTAAAGGGTCTTCTCCTCTGGGGAGTGCAAAACTAGGGAAACCAGTCCCTGCAATTCAGTTGGGCTTTTACCATTAAGTTCTTCACTCACTATTTAAAGGGGTTAAGAATATTTAGGGGGTGGGGGATAGATTTATTTCAGAATATTTGAGAAGTTGGAGTTTCTGTTTTGTGGTTTTCCCTAGCAGTTTTAAGGTACCTTACAATACATCAAAAAAATGTTTCAAATATTTTGTTTCCCTTTATTTTTTAATTAAGTGAAAGTCAAATGCGCCTTTAATTCCTTGTGATCCTCAGGAAACATGAAGACATACAGAAGACCAACAATCTCTAAAGTCCAAACCACAAGCTCCTAGAAGTAGAGTTAAATGGACAGGTGGCAGAGTATAAATGACATAGATTCAGAATATGCAGTGCCTAGTAGTGACTACACTGTAGAATGCCTAAGCTATTTCTTGATCTCCACTTGAATACACAGAAGCATTAGCAAGCAGCATTCCCAGGAAAAGCTTACATGGGTTTGGGTTTTTTGTTTGTTTTGTTTTGTTGTTTCTTAATAAATATGACATTGAGTGAAAATTTCTACTGACAGAAGACCACTTCAGTAAATACCATTTTTATCAACATAGGCATAACTTTATGCAAACATGCGTGCGTGCGTGCGTGCATGCGCGCGCACACACACACACAGTCCAGAATGGCTTCCACGCATGGGCAGGGAGTTTGAGGCTAGAATAGGAAAGGAGTACCCAGAGTTCTTGCTGAAACACCGGGATTTTCCTGTTCAACACCTTTTTGAAAGTTTTTTTTTTTAATTCAGTGTTTCATTTAGAGTACTCTAGCTATAATTGTATTTTGAATCTGATTTTTCCTAAGATCTGGACAAGCTGGACATCAGCAATAGCCTCACCGCAGCTTATTTCTCTGGATCTTATTTTCAGTTTATTTTCTTTTGGATCTTGTAGATGTATTCCTTGGTAAACCCCCTTATTTTGTTTGTAGCACAGACATGCTTTATATAGGTTATTTGTGGTAACTGATTCAACATTTCTGCATGGCTTTTGCAGTGGTTTATCTTAACTCACTTTTCCAGCATCTTCTGTGAAATTAGTGTCTTTCAGTTTTTGACTTCTACCTTGGTCAAACTGGTCATCACATAAACAGAAATCAGGGGAGGCCGGCGGTCGCGCAATGGCTGGAGTGCAGGTACGCGAAGCACAAGGACGAGTGTAAGGATCCCGGTTCAAGCCCCTGGCTCCCCATGTGCAAGGGAGAGGGGGCTTTCACAAGCAGTGAAGCAGGTCTGCAGTGTCTATCTTTCTCTCCCCCTCTGTCTTTCCCTCCTCTCTCCATTTCTCTCTGTCCTATCTGACAACGACATCAATAACAACAACTACAACAACCATAAAAATCAACAAAGGCAACAGAAGGGAAAATAATTAAATATTTAAAAAAAAAAAAGAAATCAGGATTCCCCGTGTTCTTAAATCTGCTGCCACACACCTGCATGTAATTATTTATTGTTATATAACTTTATCACTGCATATTGTTATTTTTAAGATTTTATTTATTTGTTTGTTTATGATAAAGATAAGCATGAACTTAAGAGTCCAATGCTTTATCCATTATGCCATCTTCTGGACCAGTATCACTGTAGATTATACCTGAGCTTGTATCTTTTTTTTTTTGCTTATAGCCTATTCAGTTTTTGCTTTCTCTATTTTTTCATTAACCAGACATTTACTAATTTACTATCTGTATTCTCAAACAACAAGCTTTGTGATTCTTATCCTATGTAGTATTGTTTTTATTTCCTATTTTTAACTTATTTTTAAAAAGATTTTATTTATTTATTCATGAGAAAGATAGGAGGAGAGAGAGAAAGAACCAGACATCACTCTGGTACATGTGCTGCTGGGGATTGAACTCGGGACCTCACACACTTGAGATTCCAGTGCTTTATCTCCCAGACCACTTAATTTATTTTTATTAATTGCTGTTTCTAGTGTTTCTAGTTCATTTCGTTCATTTTATTTTTTATTTTACTAGTGATTTAATATTGTTTTATAACATGAGATAACAGGAGTATAATTCCACACTGTTCCTACCACCAGAGTTCTGTGTCCCCAGACACTCCATTGGAAACTGCAGTAGTTCTCCTAAGGTCACAGATATGGGCTATTATTTCTATAACTATTTATACTTATATGCATTTGCTGTTTGAGCTCTGCCATGAATATTTTCATTTCTTTTTTACCATGGCTACGTGAAGGATGACTCTTCAGGGTTCCAGAGTGAAATTCAATAACAGACTTGCATCCAGATCTTTTAACCCCAAATCCAGGGCTAATTTCACTATCACTCAAAGCAGCCATTAATATTCTCTTCCTTAGATGAGAGTATTGAAACTGGCCTTTTAACTTTTTTTATGTTTCTGTGGTAGCAGAGGCCTCACATCTGCACAATTACATGACTCTTAGGCCAGTTGTTTTTTCTTTCTTTCTTTCTTTCTCTCTTTCTTTCTTTATTATTTTTTTTTTTTTTTTACTTTATTCAACAGGACAGAGAGAAATTGAGAGGAGACAGAGAGCTAGAGAGGGAGACAGAAAAACAGACATCCACAGATCTGCTTCACCACTCATGGGCATCCTTGCTGCAGGTAGGGAGTGAGGGCTCAAAACTGGGTTCTAGCACTTTGTGCTATGTGCGCTTAACTGGGTGTGCCACTACACAACCCCCTTTAGTTTTTAGATTTCATATAAAGAAAAAGAAACAGAAGAAAGGAAAGACAGAGCAACACCCATGAACTTTCTCCTTATGCCATAGTGCTCCCATGTGGTTCCATGTCTGGTGAGGCACAAATGCCCTACAGGTGAACTATCTCCCAGACCTTATTTATTTATTTGTTAATGATTTAATAATGAATAATACGATTGTGGTGTAAAGGGTGCAATTCTTTTTTTTTAATTTATTTTTTATTTAAGAAAGGATTAATTAACAAAACCATAGGGTAGAAGGGGTACAACCACACACAATTCCCACCACCCATTCTCCATATCCCACCCCCTCCCCTGATAGCTTTCCCATTCTCTATCCCTCTGGGAGCATGGACCCAGGGTCATTGTGGGTTGCAGAAGGTGGAAGGTCTGGCTTCTGTAATTGCTTCCCCACTGAACATGGACGTTGACTGGTTGGTCCATACTCCCAGTCTGCCTCTCTCTTTCCCTAGTAGGGTGGGTCTCTGGGGAAGCTGAGCTCCAGGACACATTGGTGGGGTCTTCAGTCCAGGGAAGCCTGGCCGGCATCCTGATGGCATCTGGAACCTGGTGGCTGAAAAGAGAGTTAACACACGAAGCCAAACAAATTGTTGAGCAGTCATGGACCCAAAGGTTGGAATAGTGGAGAGGAAGTGTTGGGGAGGTACTCACTGCAAACTCTAGTGTACTGCTTCCAGGTATATATTTTGCACTAGTTTATGGATACGTGTGAACATATGCTCTCTCTCACAGAACCTGGTCTATATCTAGGTTTTGGGACTTTGTTAGAAAGTTATCCACCTGGAATGGAATTAGAGAATACTATGAAAGGAAAGGTCTCACCCAAATAATGAAGCTGAAGGGTTGTCATTCCACACCTAAAGTTTCTGGACACAGTCTGAGGTAAAGCATGTTGAGGTGGCAATTGTTGCGTTGATTAGGTTGCGATCAGCAGATGCAATATTATATTTGATATGGATTTGGGAGAGGCATGTGGGAAAGTGGGCCCAATCTTAAGGTTCCAGGACTGGGGAAAATATAGGCTCTCTAGTGGAGATGTGAGGTTCCTGCTGTCTTAGGGTTCAAAAAGACAATCGATGGTTAATGTTATCATCACATTATTTGGTAATTGGGTTAACTTTGAAAAGTCCTTTTGTTAGGGTTTGCTGTATAGTACCCAGCATCTTGTATATAGCTGTACCACCGGTTGCTTCTGATCTACTTGGTCTAGGCTTTTGAGAGAGTCCGCATATCAAATACACAACCTATATATTAAGAAGACTCAGTCTGTGTTTTAAAAACTTCGAGACATACAATTAATTTTCTCTCTCTCATATTAATTAACTAGTGATTTACATGACTACACTTTACTAGGAGTGTACATAAACACCATTCCCACCACCAAAAGACTGTGTCCCATCCCACCCACCCACCCCCAACCCCCACCGGCCCAGGAAGCCGCATGTCTGCCCCTCACCACAGGGTTTTTACTTTGGTGCCCTACTTTCAATTTAGTGAGATCCTGCTTTTAGTTTCCCTTTCAGATCTTCTTTCTCAACTTCTGTTGATGAGTGGGATCATCCCATACTCATCTTTATCTTTCTGACTTAGCTCACTTAACATAATTCCTTCTAGCTCTGTCCAAGATGGGTCAGAGAAGGTGGGTTCATTGTTCTTGATAGCTGTATAGTATTCCATTGTGTGTGTGTATATATATATATATATATATATATATATATATATATATATATATATATACACAACAGCTTTCTCAGCCACTTATTTGTTGTTGGGAACCTGGGTTGCTTCGAGGGGTGCAATTCTATACAGTTTCCACCACCAGAATTCCATATCCCATCCCCTCCATTGGAAGCTTTCCTATTCTTTATCCCTCTGGGAGTATGGACCAACATTCTTTATGGGGTGCAGAAGGTGGGAGGTCTGGCTTCTGTAATTGCTTCTCCAATGGACATGGACATTGACTGGTAGATCCATACCCCCAGCCTGTTGTTATCTTTCCCTAGTGAAGTAGGGCTCTGGGGAGGTGGGGTTTCAGGACACATTGGTGAGGTCGTCTGCCCAGGGAAGTCAGGTTGGTGCTCAGACCTTATTTTGTGGCAAACAAATATGTCATAAAGCTTGCCATTGTAATCATTTTAAGTATACAGTTCAGTGATGTACAACCATCACTATTGTCCATTTCCAACATATTTTTACGGCTCTACACAGAAACTCTGTAATTATACAATGATCCCATACACCTACCACCAGCCCCTAATAGCCGATAACGCACTTCCTACTTCTATGAATGTACCTGTTTGGAAGCCTCCAGTACTATGTTTACAGACGTGGTGAAAGTGGGAAGGATATCCTTGTTTTGTTCTGGATCTAATAAGTAAAACTTTCAGTCTTTCATCATTTAATATAATATTAAATTCATATGTGAATTTTTCATATATGCCCTTTACTATGTTGAAGAAGCTCCCCTTTATTTCTAGATTATTGAATGTCTTTATATGAAAAATGTTATCAGTTTTTCCTAAATGGTTAAAATTTGGGTGGGGAGGAAATACTTAAGGCATATATGATATCCTTCGACTATTTCACAAAACTATAAATAACTTACAGTACCACTGCTTCTTCATCAATTCTACATTGACCATTGCCCCTCCGACTGGGTGAGGGTCCCTAAACATTTCTTTCTCTATTTTCCTTATTCTCACTCTCACTATTACCATTAGCTGATGGAATCAAGTTTGAATCAGGTCTCCCATACTCACCACATTTAGAGACCCTCAGATATACTGCATCTTTCAGGAAAGAACTTTTGGCAAAGTGCTTTAAAGACTAGATAGATAGATAGATAGATAGATAGACAGACAGACAGATAGGCAGACAGGTAGATAGGCAGACAGGTAGATAGATAGTCAGTCAGTCTCAGAAGCAGAATTATGCTGTGAATACCCAGCTCCTAAAAGTTGTGAAGGTTCTCTGACCCAGACTTTCCTTTGAACCTGCAGCCCCTGGAAATTTGGAGAAGTGGTTATGGGCTCTAAATTTCGGGGAGTAGCAACAAGGGTCTGACAGCTGCATCCTTCATGAAGCTGCTTCTCTTTGCTTAAGCAAGTACTGAGGTGTGTCACTTTTTTATTAGTGATTTGTATTGATTTACAAAATTAGAAGATAACAGGGGTATAATTCCACACCTTTCTTGCCACCAAAGTTCTGTATCTCCATTCCCTCCACTGGAAACTGAATTAGTTCTCCCAAGATCACAGGTAAAGGGTTGACTTATTTCTATAAATATCTATCTATATTTATATTTATTTGCCCTTTTTTCTATAATCCTGCCTTCTCTTCCTTTCTAAGTCACATCTACTACTTCTGAGTGTCCTTACCAGCCCCACCACCCCCCCCCCCCTTATTTTTTTTCTCTTCTCTCTCTGGGTCCTGATGAAAATGAATTTCAGAGCCCTCTGGTCATCGTCCCCTAACATTTACCTCTCTGAGTATATGGACCAATATTCTTTATTTCTTTATTTATTGGGTGATTAATGGTTTACAGTCAAAAGTAAGATACGTTAGTTTGTACATGTGTAACATTACTCAGTTGTTGTTTTCGATGGGTTATGTTGTTTTCGCCGGGCTGGCTTCACAGGCGGGTAACAGACGACCAGGGACTCATGGTTGAGCTGTAGGCAGTATCTCTTTATTCATGCAGGACGCAGCACAATCTAAGACGAGCTAAGCTAAACTCAAGGTAAAGTACTGTAAAACTCACAATGCTGTCTTTATATATACTTGCCAAGTAGGGTGGAAACAGGATGTGACATAGAGAGGGTGGAGAGAAAAGTGACTGGCGAAAATCAGAGTGTGACAAGGAGGGGGCAGATTAGGAGAGAATCCTATCACTGAACCACAAATGCCCTGGAGGGAGGGTGGAACTTGTTAACAGTGGTTATGTAAATAGAATGAAGTGGTTATGTAAATAGAATAGTGTTGAGCAGGGGGGATTTAAACCAAATGAAACAGAAGGGGTCTCATGCATACCAACACTCAGTTTTTCACATAACAATTCAACCCCCACTAGGTCCTCCTCTGCCATCATGTTCCAGGACCTGAGCCCTCCCCCCACACACAAATCCCAGACATAGTCTTTTACTTTGGTGCTATACACCAACTCCAGTCCAAGTTCTGATTTGTGTTTTCCCTTCTGTTCTTATTTTTCAACTTTCGTCTATGAGTGAGATCATCCCATACTCATCCTTCCTTTTCTGACTGATCTCACTTAACATGACCAAAATTCTTTTTTTTTAATTTTCTTTTTTTTTTATTTTATTTAAGAAAGGATTAATTAACAAAACCATAGCGTAGGAGGGGTACAACTCCACACAATTCCCACCACCCAATCTCCATATCCCACCCCCTCCCCTGATAGCTTTCCAATTTTCTATCCCTCTGGGAGCATGGACCCAGGGTCATTGAGGGTTGCAGAAGGTGGAAGGTCTGGCTTCTGTAATTGCTTCCCCTCTGAACATGGGCGTTGACTGGTTGGTCCATACTCCCAGTCTGCCTCTCTCTTTCCCTAGTAGGGTGTGTCTCTGGGGAAGCTGAGCTCCAGGACACATTGGTGGGGTCTTCAATCCAGGGAAGCCTGGCCAGCATCCTGATGGCATCTGGAACCTGGTGGCTGAAAAGAGAGTTAACATACGAAGGCAAACAAATTGTTGAGCAATCATGGACCCAAAGCTTGGAATAGTGGAGGGGAAGTGTTAGGGAGGTACTCACTGCAAACTCTAGTGTACTTCTGCTTTCAGGTATATATTTTGCAGTAGTTTATGGATACATGTGAACATATGCTCTCTCTCACAAAAACTGGTGTATATCTAGGTTTTGGGACTTTGTTATAAAGTGAACCACCTGAGATGAAATCAGAGTATACTATGAAAGGAAAGGTCTCACCTGAATAATGAAGCTGAAGGGTTGTCATTCCACACGTGAAGTCTCTGGACACAGTCTGAGGTGAAGCATGTTGAGGTGGCAATCGTTGCGTTGGTTAGGTTGTGATCGGTGGATGCAATATTATTTGATATGGATTGGGAGAGGCATATGGGAAAGTGGGCCCTATCCAAGGGTTCCAGGACTGGGGGAAGTAGGGGCTCTATAGTGGAGATGTGAGGTTCCTGCTGTCTTAGGGTTCAAAAAGAGTGGTGCTAATACTTATCACAGGAGATAAGAATTTGTACCCATGTGACAACTGCGTTGTAAATCATTATTTTCTATAATATAGCACTTGAGTGGGGGAAGTGAATTAATAAGTAAGATGCTTCATTTCACTTCCAAAGATATCACAGGTGCCTTTAGTGAGAACAACTTAACTAGCAAGTGGTGATCTAAATAAAATCTGTCCTATTTTCCCCCACCTCAATTAAAGACATAAATTGTAGCCTTACAGTAGAACCTTTACCATCATTCTGAAAATGTTTATTAAATGTTTCCTGTATCATATGATTCCTTTAAACAAGGCTAGTATTCTTAACCAAAAGATTTAGAATCCTCTTTACAGTAGTAAGCAAAAAGTACAGTTAGGGACCAAAGAGACAGTACTGTGATAGCTCACCAGGCTGGTATGCATGAGGCTCTAAGCTCCAGGTTCAGCTCTCAGCACCCACATAAACCAGAACTGAGCTGTGCTCTGACCTGCCTCTCTCTCTCTCCCCCTCTCTCTCCCATGAAAATATTTTTTAAAGTGTGTTTGTACATATCTATGTTTTCTTTAAACATGACAATAGCCTTCACCACAGATTTATTGTAGATTTATAATTTCAGAATTAAAGAAACATTTTCCCTTGGCAAACTTATTTTATTTATTTATTTATTTTTATTTATAAAGAGGAAACATTGACAAAACCCTAGGATAAGAGGTATTCAATTCCATACAATTCCCACCACCAGACCTCTGTATCCCATCCCCTCCCCTGATAGCTTCCCTATTCTTTAACCCTCTGGGAGTATGGACCCAAAGTCATTGTGGGATGCAGAAGGTGGAAGGTCTGGCTTCTGAAAATTGTTTCTCCGCTGAACATGGGCTTAGACTGGTCAATCCATACTCCCAGTCTGCATCTCTCTTTCCCTGTAGGGTGGAGCTCTGGGGAAGCAGAGCTCTAGGACACATTGGTGGGGTTGTCTGTCCAGGGAAGTCTGATCAGCGTCATGCTAGCATCTGGAACCTGGTGGCTGAAAAGTGTTAACATACAAAGCCAAACAAATTGTTGAACAATTATGAACCTAAAGGCTGGAATAGTGCAGATGAAGAGTTGGGGTCCTCCATTTTGTAGATAGCTAGTAGGCATATTTTAGTTATATTCCAAAGGGCATGTGGCTATGCTAGTTTTTTTTTCTTCCCTGAACCTGAAATCTGATATGCAGGTGGATCCAAGTTATTGTCTGGGGAGATGATGTCATGGCTGAAAAAGGACCAGAAAGCTGGATCAGGGAAGAGAGTAGCTCCCTAATATGGGAAAGGGGTATAAATATTATTGACTATAAACCTCATCTATTTGATTTGGTCTGGGGCCCATGTTCAGCTTAGGAGCCTATGTGACCTCTGTATCCCTGTAGATCTGAGCTTACATTTTGAGACTTTTCCTTTGCCTGGTTGGGGAGACAGAATAATGGTAATGAAAATAACTTCCATGCCTTAGACTCTTGAGTTCCCAGATTCAGTTCCTGGCACTAGCAAAAACCAGAAGTGAGCAGTGCTCTGGGAAATAAAAAAATTCTTTGACACACCTGTGTTCAAGATATATCTAGTTTTCATAGTATAAAGACTGTGAATCAAATTCTAACCAGGTGCTATATTAGTTATTGCCTTTCTTGACTTTTGATGATATTTTTATATATTACCATTTTAATTAAATCTCTATCATAAAGAGTAAATTCCTTTTCCTGGGAGTTCCCCTATTATCAATAAGACTTGAAGTGTTAGAATAGTCTCTCTCTCCCCAAAACATTATCTTGGTTTTGAATTTGCATCTTACTTCTTTCGTAACTTCATATTTTTAAAAAATATACATCTTTGTTTATTATACTAAAACTGTCGTAGGGATTTATTTTTCAGAATCATCACTTCCATTTGTGACTTTCTCCTCAAAATAGTCTTTGCTTGCTAAACATTTTTCCCCCTTTGGCAGAATCTAATTCCTGATGAATTCATTTTAAGGTGCAAAATTTTATTATCTCTGAAGAATAATGTTTTTAAAGTGAAAACTACAGTTCCATTCCAATAAAATCCTACTGGAGTGTGGGAGTGTTGCTTGACAAAGTGATTTTAAACTAAAAGAATACAACTTAAGGAAATAAGCATATTTTGATGACAAAGAGTTATGGTGACTTTGTCCCACCAGATGTTATGAATCTACAATAAGTTAAACCAGCTGGTGGTAGAGATGGACAAAATAATAGCAATAAGTAGTGGGCTGTTTCATTCATTTGAACCTAAACCATAGGAAGTTACAAACTTCTTGAGAGACTGTTGGGTAAGTCAAATAGGAAGTTTTTGAAACTTACTTTTCCTTTGCCCCTTACTTCAATTTTTAAGAATTTTTATAAAAAATAATTGTATATGCTAAAATTTTAGTAATAAATATATTTATTGAACATTTTTATTTTAATAACAAAAATTAAAACAACCTAAATGCTTAACAAAAATTAAGTAAACAAATAGGAACACCGGGGTCGGGCAGTACACAGCAGGTTAAGCCCACCTGGCGAAAAGCGCAAGGACCTGCATTAGGATCCCGGTTCAAGCCCCCTGCTCCCCACCTGCAGGGGGTTCGCTTCACAGGCGGTGAAGCAGGTCTGCATGTGTCTATTTTTCTCTTCCCCTCTGTCTTCCCCTCCTCTCTCCATTTCTCTCTGTCCTATCCAACAACGAACGACATCATCAACAATAATAATAATAACCACAACAAGGGCAACAAAAGGGGGAAAAAATGGCCTCTAGGAGCAGTGGATTCATGGTGCAGGCACAGAGTCCCAGCAATAACCCTGGAGGCAAAAAAAAAAAATTGGAACACCAAGATGGTAAAAAATTGTTATAAAGCTATAGTTTTTTGACAAATGTAAAATCCAGAATAGATTTTTTTAGTGAGATAAAGTAGCTCATCAGTATTTCTTATTTTAAAGGAAATTTTACATTACATATAAAGTATCTATGTATATATGGGTATTGTTGGAGATTAATTACTATACTGTGTGTCTCACATAATAAAAAATTCATTTTATAATTTTTAAAGAAAGGTCATTTAAAATGTTCACTATTTTGGTCTTCTTTGTCCCTAAAATCAGGGTTTCTCATTATATAGCAATATTTTAGAAGAATAAATTCGTTTTTTTATTTTTAGTTATGTTTGTAGTTTCTATAAAGTAAAGTTAATAGCTAAATACAGAAGTATTGGGAGACATCAGTTAGGAAGACATTGTTAATTTTTTTTTTAATCAGCTGCCCATTAATGTTAAAGAGCTGTACTGTAACTCAGTGAGTGAAGACACCTGCCATATGTCTGTTTCCCTGCACAGCATGGTGATTTACAATTACAATTAGTGTTTGTATACCTCGGGGTAGTTAACCCATATTTAGAATACAATATAAGTCCAAATCATTTTTATGTTTCTGAATGCTTACTTTTACTTTTTTTAATTTATTTTTATTTATTTATTTATTTATTTATTTATTTATTTATTTATTTATTTCCTCCAGGGTTATTGCTGGGCTCGGTGCCTGCACCATGAATCCACCGCTCCTGGAGGCCATTTTTTCCCCTTTTTGTTGCCCTAGTTGTTGCAGCCTAGTTGCGGTTGGATAGGACAGAGAGAAATGGAGAGAGGAGGGGAAGACAGAGAGAGAGAGGGGAGAGAAAGATAGACACCTGCAGACCTGCTTCACCACCCGTGAAGCGACTCCCCTGCAGGTGGGGAGCCGGGGGCTGGAACCGGGATCCTTACGCCGGTCCCTGCGCTTTGCGCCACGTGCGCTTAACCCACTGCACCACCGCCCGACTCCCTTACTTTTACTTTTTAAAGATCACTTGAAAGTAACAAAATCCTGATTTCATCACAGTAGAATATTGCCTGCTTTCCATTTTGGAAGACAGCAAGTAAATAAAAACAGGTTCTATAAATTTCTGAATTTGAAGTCAGGGCCAGTTCCTGTGACTACAGCCCCAGTAAATTGAATGATCACTGTCATAAATTTAACTTCAAACCCAATTAAAGTCTTCAAGACAAGGCCTTAGGTAGGGAGAAATAATGGTTATGCCAAAAAAAAAAAGAAAGAAAGAAAGAAAAAAAAATTTCATACCTGAGGCTTCAGAGTCAAAGTTTCAATCCACTGCACCGCCCGAAGCCAGAGTAAAAATAAGCAGTGCAAGAAGCTTTGGGAGAGCTATAGTCTCCCTGAAGTGTTACCTCCAGAATACAATCCAGCTCTTGGGTCTATTGGGCTGCTACTTTGTCACCTCATTTTTTATCTAGGAGCTCTGCTGTGAATTTTGCTAAAAGTAAAATTAGTTACTTTGGCATTGAACTCAAATTTCTTAGGCTTTTCTTCCCCTAGCTTCCAACAAAATTGATGAAATACAAACCAGCTTTACTTATTGCCATTGACTCAACTAACTGACTGTCTGCCAAAAATTATAGTTGGGAAAGAAAGCACCGAGACCATCTAAGATTTCACTATTCCCTTCTAAAACTGTACGACCTATTATGTCATGTCCCATTCTCCAAAATAATAAATCTGCTGCTTAATAATTAGTCCTCTTTTTTTCTTCAAGGATATATTGCACAGACCTTCATCTAGGACTTGGTATAGTGGTTAGCTATGAATATAAATTCATAGTTAATTGTATCATAATGCCTGGAATAGCTTTTAAATTTTGAATATTTTTAATTGAATAGTGGGAAAATTCTAACATACACTGTTTTATTGAAATACAATCTTAATATATCATGTAGTGGTTTGTTATGATTGTTGTAACAAAGTACTACTACAAGTTAAGTGTCTAAATGGATAGAAATTTACTTTCTGGGTGGGGGTAGATAATGGTAATACAAAGAGACTCTCATGCCTGAAGCTCCAAACTACCAGGTTCAAACCTCCCCACCCCCCCCACTCCACCCCCCACACACAACCATAAGCCATAAGGCTGAGCAGGGTTCTAGTAAGAGGGGGGGGATTTATTTTCTCATAGTTCTTTTTTTAAATTTTCTTTGAGCTTTATTTGTTGCATAGACAGCCAGAAATCAAGAGGAAAGGGGGAGATAGAGAGGGGGAGAGACAGAGAGACACCTGCAGGCCCGCTTCATCACTTGTGAAGCTTTCCCCCCTGCAGTTGGGGACCGGGGGCTTGAACCCAGGTCCTTGCGCACTGTAACATATGTGCTCAACCAAGTGCGCCACCACCCGGCCCCCTTTCTCATAGTTCTTAAGTTAGAAGTCCAAGATTAAGGTGTTGGCAAACTTTCTGTAAAGATATGGCCACATTTTTGAATATCGAAAGTCAGGACTTCAGCATGTTAATTTTAATGGGGAAAACAATTCCGCTCATAACATCTGCTATACTAAAATTAAGTTAGACTCAATTATTTATTAATGAATTCATTCAACAAATGTTAATTGAATGCCCTTTATATCAGTAGGGCATACTACCCTATTTACTAAGTTGTTGTGTGGCCAAAAATGGGTTTATCCTTACACTCAAGGAGTATGATAAGATATTTCACATTATACAAATAAAAATATGATTACAACTTTTAATAAGTACTAAAGGGTCTTTGGGTGTTGGGATCTTCGTTTAGATTTCTAGCCCCCTTGTTACTCTAAGAGCACCAGTTGTTGACAGATGTTATAAACAGAAAATGCCCTGCTGAGCAAGGCCCTACTTGTAGGTGGAGTAGTGTGGGAGACAAGCATTTCTGGATTCACATCCAGACTAAGTAACCTACCATCTCTGTTATTTCAAATGAATTACTATTTTCAGCCTTAAGTTTCTCACCTATAAAATATTTATAGGGTAATCCACAAAGTGAGAACTGATAAAAGATAACATTAAGTAGTATAGAAAGAACCCCTCTGGGGCTGGGTGGTGGTGCACCTGGTGAGCCTTGCACTGGGACCCGGATCCAAGCCCCACTCACCATCTGCAGGGAGAAGCAGTGATTTAATACTGCAGCTCTTTCCCTCTCCCTTTCTGTCTTCCCTTTCTCTCTTAATCTCTCTCTGTTCTATAAAACTGAAAAATTAGTTAAATACAAAAAAGGAAGAAGGAGAAGAAAGGAAGGAAGGAAGGAAGGAAGGAAGGAAGGAAGGAAGGAAGGAAGGAAGGAAGGGAGGGAGGGAGACAGGGGGGGAGGAAGGACCTACTTGGGACTTCACTTTTATACAGATGATACCCAATAATTTTTATCGCCATTAAACCTTCACTGGACTTTACCTGCACTTTGTTCTTTAACTCCAAAATTTCCCACCAATCATTTTACATTAGAGTCTACCTTAATTACTTCATTTTAATTTGATGACCTTTGTTAATACGCAGCGTCCACATAGAGTCGCGTTCTGAGAAGTAAAATGATATATAAATTTAGAGGTATGGGGATATCATTCAACCCATAACACCTAGCTTGTTGACACAAAGAGAATTTATTATGTTGAGGGAGGTGTAAGACGAGAGACTTCTTCCTCTCTCTCTCTCTTTCTCTCTTTCTCTTAGAGGGATTTATGAATGAAAGAGAATTACCCATAAAAGAGTCCCAGATCTTCATTCTGCTTTTCAACTACTTAAAGATAAATATCACCATTCAAGAACTTCCCTTTCAGGAAAATTTGAAGAAAAAAAATACTATTTCTTCCCTCCCCAATAACTTTATGAGTTGATGAATTATAGTAACTACTTATTTGTATCCATTTTAGAAGCAGAAGAATTGCATTCTCAGAGAGTGAAAGGCATTATTTTAGAAATCCAGTTGGTAAAGATATTCTAACTTTCCTTAAGAAAGTTAGTGTGTCAGCCTCTTGCAAACCCCTGTTACTTTCTGCTAAGCCACTGTCAGCCACTAATTTCTTCAAGCTAATAGAACAGTGAAGCTGCTTGCCTTTAATTTGTTGTGATTACATTATATTTATATAAAATAGAATTAAAACAGCTGGTAACAACTATTTAGACATTGCTTGTTTTCATCCATAATTTTAAGAAATCTAACTAGACAATAAATTTTCCCAGTATATGGAATGTAAATCATTTCTACTGTAAATAATACATCATTAAATACATATAAATGTTATAAACGATCACCTCATTTAAACATATTTCATGGCAGCAGTCTGCTTACTAAATATGTATCATCTTTGAGATTTAAACTAAAGAGGTGGGAAAAGACTTAGCATACAAGGATTTATTGTGGGTTTTCTTTTTTTTATCTCCTGAAAAGGTAATCACACGAGCATCAAAAGGTAATCACACCAGCATCATTTTTTCTCTTCTGGAAAGGTAATCACACCACTATCACTAGCATCAAAACAAAAGACTGTTTTGCTGCTTCTATGTCACATCCTTAAAGTAGTTAATTTAAAGCCATAAATTTTTGTCTCCTCAGCCAAGAAATCTTAAGGAAAATACTAACAAAAATGTTATGCTCTTAAATGAAAAGTGAAAGAATCTTTATCATCTTTATTTGAGTTTCCAGAAATGGCACACTCTATTAAAAAAAAGCATCATTTTTATTTTTAAACTGAGTTGTTTGCATTAGTCAGTCAACAATTTATTTAGTGAACATTCTCTCTCTCTATATATATATATATATATGCATATATATATATATATATCATGTGAACATTTAGGAAACAGAAGGTGCTTGAATTTGTGAGACTTAAATATTTTCTCACAGTTGATCTAGTGATACTACAGTTGAAATAAAATCACATATAAATGAAATACCACTTTCTACTAAAATGCATGTATAGATTTTTATACCATTGTTTTAGTGAGGACAATATTGATTCCATTTAATCATCAACAAAACTTTAATTTGTGTACTACCATATGCACCGTAACTCTCACCGGTGAAACTACCTATGCTGATCACATATCTGTAGATACATTTAATTATACTATCTGTCTACACATAGTTTTCATAGCTAATAGTCTTACAAATATTAAAATTTGAAAGTATAAATAAATCAGTTGTTTGGCCTCTCACTTGCTCTTCTACAAATATATGTACAGGTCATGGGAGATGACTAACCAGTAGAGCACACACTTTTTTTTTTTTTTGCCTCCAGGGTTATCGCTGGGCTCAGTGCCTGCACTAAGAATCCACTACTCCTGTGGCCTTTTTTTTATTATTATTATTAGAACAGAGAGAAATTGAGAGGGGGAGAGAGAAAGATAGACACCTACAGACCTGCTTCACCACTTGTGAAATGACCTCACTGCAGGTGGGGAGCCAAGGGGGCTCGAACCAAGATCCTTGTGTGGGTCCTTATGTTTCTTACTGTGTATACTTAACCCGGTGCACTAGCGCCTGGCCCAGAACACACACTTTATCATGTATGAGTGCCCAAATTCAAGCTCACAGAAAAACACAAAGAAGCAGGATGCAAGGAAGAAACTTAACAAGCATTAGATCAGTACTGTGGTATCTGTCCTCTGTCTCTCTTCCTGCTTCTCACTCTACAGATGAACAGAGTGGGGAGAGAATCTGCTGGAAGCGCTAGAATTGTATAGTTACAAAGCCTCTGAAAAATCTCTAGTGAGGAAAAAAAAAAAGTGTGGTCTGGGAAGTGGCACAGCTGATAAAGCATTGGACTCTCAAGCATGAGGTCCTGAGTTCAGTCCCCAGAACTGCTATATGGAGAGCTTACTTGGATTCAGTACCTTCAAGCTGTGGAATGGTGCTGTTGACTTACCCGTCTGTCTCCTGAAACAGCATTGAAGCATTTGAGTATACACAAACTTAGTCAACTAGTCCTTCATATTAATTATTTTACTTACTGTTGGAACCAACTTTTCAAGGGAGAGTTGCTGATTTGGGAAGTTATTTCCCCATTATTTACTTTCTCTCATTTAAAAGATTTCATTTATTTACTATAAGAAACAGAATGAGAGAGAAGGATAGACATTGTTTCACTCTTATATCAGATGGTGCTGGGGATTGAACCTTTGGCCTCTGGGACCTCAAGCCTGCAAGTTAGTGACTTAACACACTGACCTATCTTCCCAGTCTCTAGTATTTAATTTCTCTCTTGATTATATATTAATTCACTTCTAGTTTTTAACACATAATAGCACATTGAAATTAGCTATTTTATAGAAATTCTTCAGGATTTATAGTGCTGCATTTCAGTCAAATTATCCCCCAGTTCTCAAAGGTAATATATCATGCTTTATTTTTAATTCTATTAACAAATAAGGTATGTAAATCTATCTTGTTAAACATAAATTGTGTTTATATCTAATTGAAATAACCTCTTTATAATCTGCTTGATTCTGTTCCTTTCTGTAGGTCTGGTTTTCTATTTCTCATTTCTCTAATTAGTTTATTGCATGGTGATCTTCTTGTCCTCTGCCTTAAGTCTGTGGTGGAAAGGGCTTCTAGTTAATCAATAAATTAATCAGCCCTAAGTCACTAATGTATCCACTGTTCTTTACTGTCTTCTATCCTCAGAGATGATAGAAAATACATAGTCAACATCCTTGTTTTACTCAAAATAAAATTTGGTAATTGGGAGTCGGGCGGTAGCACAGCAAGTTAAGCGCAGGTGGAGTGAAGTGCAAGGACTGGCGTAAGGATCCCGGTTTGAGCCCCGGGTTTGAGCCCCGGGTTTGAGCCCCCGGTTCCCCACCTGCAGGGAAGTCGCTTCACAAGAGTTGAAGCAGGTCTGCAGGTGTCTTTCTCTCCCCTTCTTTGTCTTCCCCTCCTCTCTCCATTTCTCTCTGTCCTATCCAACAATGACGACATCAACAACAACAACAATAATAACTACAACAATAAAACAAGGGCAACAAAAGGGAATAAACAAATAAATGTTTTTTTTTAAAAAAAATTGGTAATTGGAAGTCAGGCGGTAGCACAACAGGTTAAGCGCACGTGGCGCAAAGTGCAAGGACCTGCAGAAGGATCCTGGTTCAAGCCCCTGGCTCCCCACCTGCAGGAGGGGGTCGCTTCACAAGCGGTGAAGCAGGTCTGCAGGTGTCTATTTTTCTCTCCCCCTCTCTGTCTTCCCCTCCTCTCTTCATTTCTCTCTGTCCTATCCAACAACGATGACAACAACAATAGTTACAACAATAATAAAACAACAAGGACAACAAAAGGGAAAATAAATAATAATTTTTAAAAAAATTTTTAAAAATTGGTAATTATCCCAACATCTACATTTCAAAGTTGGATTTCTTTCACAGAAGTAACCAATACACTAAATATATTGATAGACAAGTCAGTGTATTATAAAATATTGTATTTCATTGGTTACCAGATGCAATTTTAACAAGCTTCAAGTCTGAATATATCTTGCAATTAGTGTGATAACATGTGTCATCTTAATTAATTTTTTTCTTTCCTAAGAGGTACATGAAATTTTAATACATCTTAAAAATTGATGGTGTTTTGAATTGGCCACACATCACGCTCTTATTAATTGTTGTAAGACCTTGCCCAAATTTCTCTGGTTATGTTAGTTAACAGTGGGTATGGTATAAAGATTGTTTTGGTGGAAGCCAGAGAGGTGAATCAGTGGGTAAAAGAGTACATTCCTGCCTTACAAGGTGCACTGGGTTTGATCCCCAGCACTGCCTATGAACAATGCTTTGACCTGTGTCTCACTCATTAAGTAATAAATCAACTAATCAATCAATCAATAAACCAGTACATCTTTAAAGAAAAGCTTTAAAGGAAAGCAATTCCTTTTTTGAATCAGTCTTTTTCATAGTTTAATTGATAGTTACTTCCTAATTCACTCTCTCACATATCCACTTCATAAAATCAAAATGGTGTTAATTGTATTTAACTCAGACCACATAGATAAGTAATGCTACTCACCTATCATTTTCACCATTCTTTTAAGATTTCAAAGCAATTTTATGTTTTATTCAAAATGAAAATAACATAACATTGAAAACCTTCAGTTCTTATATGTGAAACTATTTGCATTAATCTCAGTTCAGTTGTGATTCTCTTGCTTTAAGTCTCTTTGATATGTTTCTGTTGTGTTTTAAGGGCTGGCTTAAAGATTAGTGTTACAAGGTAATTTACTGCAGCTGCACAGATGGTATTTAAATCACTGTAAATGGACTTTTGAATCTGTGTACAATTACATATAATATTAGCTTAACATCAATGTAAATGTTGAACTTAAATCAGTTCTAAAACACCGTGATAGAAATTTCATTATCCCTTTCTTAAAACCATAAATTCTGGAGGAATTTCATTGGTTAAGTAGTTTTTCTTCACTAACATATTTGAGACATAACTAGCTCCATATACCTGAAGTCACCAGCTCCTATATGTTGAAAATAAACATAAAAATAAATTAGCTTGTTTTAAACTACTCTAACATTCTAGTCACAGAAGAAGTTACTGTTCTTATTTTTACAGCTTCCTATATGAAATGCTTTATAGAATCCACAAATACACATTGCTTTTAGTGTCTTTCCTTTGATGTCTATAAAAGACCCATTCAAAACTGGAGGTAAGTGCTTCTAATGTGTACAACAGAGTTTGGCTGGAGTTATTTGAAACTATTAGAGATAACCTCTCTCCACATGTCTTTTGAGAGAAAAATTGGTACCAACAATACCAGTTAAGCTGTAATTAGTGTAACTAACAACTAATATGAAAGGAGCAGAGTAGAGGTCATTCTTAAGAATCTAAAGGTATTAACAGGTTAAGGTTGTAGGGCATCCTCTCCCAAGGCTTAATCTTTTGCCCTGGCTGGTGAGATTTGTTGAAGTCATCCATGCCCTCTAGCCCTGAGGTGTTGGTCTCTCATAATTTGCTGGTCACATGCCAAGTTTCTCTGTCCTGTCTAGTGAGATGGCACTGGCAATGGCAAGTTCATTTAAAAGTTTTTATTACAAATGACTGCAGATTTTCAACCTTTTAATATCGATAAAGGATTATAGATTAATTTGCCTTAATGTTCTTATCCTACTAGCCTTAGACTACATTGAAATTGTCATTTTGCTACATTACAGAATATGATTTGTTGAGACCATTTAACATATATTCCAAGAGAAACTCTTAAAATTTAGCTATTAAATCAGATGCTGTTAATAATAACTGATAATAATACATACTGACTATTCTACTTTTTATAGATCACTTCTTCACATTTAATTGCCCACCAGTGGCTTTTGTTTATGTCTCCAGTCTATTCTAATACACTTGAAAGATAAGAATTTAGCACAGGAATAACCTTTTGTTTTTGTGATGTGTAGTTAATCCCTCCCTACCTTCTGGTATTTAGATTTGGACTCTTCGTCTCATTTGGTGATACTAGCACATAAACAAGAAGAATGTTACAGAACTGTAAACATTCTTTCTCCAATCCCTATAAAGTAATGCCTCTACAATTGTTTCTGTAGTTTCTTTCTACCTTGAAAACTAGAAAGTTATTCTTTTTCTCTTAAAGCAATCAACAGCTAGACAAAAAAAATGAATCAAGAGGCACTTTCCCTTTCATATTTTTGTGTTATCACCTTGGCCTTAGATTGTCCTTAGTACACTATGCATCATAGACTTTTAACTATATATTATTTATGATTCATGAAATAAACTGGAATAAGTTCCTAGATCTAGAAGTTTTTAGATGGGAAATATCAAACCACAGGAGCCCAAAGGGAAAAAAAACTGAAGTTTAAGCTACTTTAGACCTCTGAACACATGGCCAGTATTAAATACTTCAAGAGCTCGGGCTTAATAAGCATAGTTCTAGTTTAAGTAATAGAAAAAAAAATTAATTAGGATATAAAGACTATTTCCATTATAAAGTGAGTTCTTCATCTCCATATTTGACATATGTAGCACTGGTGGTTCATGGGAACCATGTTAATATTTCTTTATTATAAGATAACTATAAAAATATATAAATAAATAGAAAACTCATTTGATGAACATTATTGCTTAAGATGAGGCAATTAAAAAAGATTGAGTATACATACAGAAAATACTGAGTACCTTAGTAGTAGTGGTAATGTATAGGGCTAAATACGTAAAAATATTACACAAGTGAAGTTAGGAAAACAATACTATCTAAACATGAAAATCCCATTTTTTATTGTTCTTGATAAGAATTCACAAGAGGCTCTGCTCTTTTTCTTTTATTTATTTGTTTTCTTTGTATTATTTTACTGGAGAATAAGGATTTATAAAACTGCTGTTGTTAAGTTGTACAGTTTTTTTCTTTCTGTGATGGATAAACTCACTTATACCTGGAACTTAAGAAGCAAAAAAAGGGGATTTGGGTGGTAGCTCAGCTGGTTAAACACACATGGCACGAAGCACAAGAACTGGCATAAGGATCCCGGTTTGAGCCCCAGGCTCCCCACCTGCAGGGGAGTCGCTTCACAGGCGGTGAAGCAGGTCTGCAGGTGTCTATCTTTCTCTCCCCCTCTCTGTCTTCCCTTCCTCTCTCCACTTCTCTTTCTGTCCTATCGAACTACAATGACATCAATAACAACAACAATAATCAATAACAACAACAATATAAAACAACAAGGACAACAAAAGTGGAAACAAATATTTAAAAACTTTAAAAAAAAAGCAAAAGTAGAAAGGCAAACACAAGGCAAGTCTTGAGTAGGTGTGGTATGTTATAACAAGCTCCCTTTATTTTATATTCTGTATATTTCTCATCATGTATTTAATTTGTGTGTGTGTGTGTGTGTGTGTGTATTCAGAAGTATTGTTCCCCCCCACCACCATTAAAAAAAAATCAGCTTCTGTGTGTCTTAGTCTTGGACTAGATTGGATCTAATATTCCTTCTAAACCAGGTTATTAATCTTCAACTGATAAGTTCCTCAAGGTTGGAAAAAATAGAAATAAATATATATATTAGCATATATCATTATTGATAAGTGTGTCCTTATTAACTAATTAACCTGTTTTAACAACAAATTACAGAATGTATGTTTGCCATGTCCACATGCTTGCCTACAACAGCAAATGATTTTTATTTAGCACATCAATAATTTAGAACTTTTAAAAATACAAAGATCAGGAGAACAGTGGTGAAGTTGATAGAGACTACTACCTTTCTTCATGTTAGGATTTCCTGAGCAATGACACCAAGGACAATACTGGAAATTCTTTTTCCCCCTTCTTCCTTACTATCTTGCGATTAACTATGAGAGTAAGACATCAAAGCTGCACTGACTTCAAAGCCTGTAGCACTTATGGTTTCCAGCTATTACTGTAACCAGCTACTTCATCCCAGCAGCAATTCATCTTACACAGCTGCCTCACTAGGTTCCACCCCTGTGCGTCCCACCATCCTCTTTCCAAACCTACCAAATTAAAAACCACCCTTTAAATGAATCTCAAAGTTAAACCAGTCTGGGAAGTTAGAATTTTTCATTTGAAATGTTTAATTTTGAAATTTTTAATTTCAAGATCTTACCACTTAAAAACAGGCCATATGTTTTTATTCACTTTCCCCAGAATGTGCTTTTTACTACAGGAGCTTTGGTATTGTTAACATTCATCATATAACCTTCTACATGGTATTTGCTCTCAAAGGTGCAGTATATAGATATAGGTGATTTTGTGTGTACACACATCGCTTTAGATAAGGATCACAAAATGTGAGTCTGATATTTAACTTCAAGTTAATAAAGTTAAAAATGTGAAGTATAATATATGGGTTGTCCATCATAAACATCTGAAATGCAATTCTTAGACGTACACACTTTCTCTGGTAAAAAAAAATATATTATTATAAAGTCAGATTGTGGGTATACATAATATTCCAGTTTGTTAAAAGTTAATATAATAAAATCCAAACTTATCCTTACTCGTAACCAAATAGCTACCCTATGACAAGATATTGTATTTTGTGAGAATTTTTTGAGAACTGAAGAACTAGCCTCAGTTGAAGAATTTTAAGTGTTCCTTAATACCTCAAATAAAAATTTTAAATTATTTTGCTTGAATAATTTGATGCTTCAAAGTTTTTTCAGTTCTATAGAGAGTGTGGGAGGATGTAGTTAACATCCAAATCTTAAATTCATAACTCCAGAGGAACCCACAGGATACTTAATGATGTAGCTATTCTCTTCTTTTAATGAATTTGATTAATTTTAGTTGTTAGAACAGAGATAAATTGAGAGGGAGGGAAGACAGATGGGGAGAGAGACAGAGACAGAGAGATACCTGCAGCACTGCTTTACCACTTAGGAAGCTTTCACCCTGCAGATGGGGACTGGGGGCTTGAACCTGGGTCCTTGTGCATGGTAATATATACACTTAGCCAGGTGTGCCACCACCTGATTCCTGATTTAGCTGTTCTCAATACGAAAGCATACATAACATTTTGAATATGCCATTACTAAATCTTTTGTTGTGGATCATGCAGATTAGATAGTCTCAGTGAAATGATTGTAATGTTGGCTAATTGGAATGGAATGTAGTATAAACTAGTGAGCTTTCCATCTTTTTTTTTTTACTCTTCATTATTTTAATTAGGTCTTACTACTTCATTTTATTGGGGAAAAATGATTTGCAAGATAACTATTGTCACATGAGTATATTTTCTTTTCTCTCCAGGATAGCTATCTGCATACCACTCCTACCACCTACTTGAGTCCTTTTCCACCATCATTTATTGGTCCCCAATGTCCTCTTAATTTCCATCCCACTAAGCCCCACCTCACCCACCACCTCCATCCTTGGCTTTGCTGCAACAGACATCACCTAGTCCTGTGTTTTCCATTTTCTTGTTTCTTAAATGCCATCTGTAAGTGAGATCATCCTGTATTTATATTTATCCTTCTTCGTCTGGCTTATCTCACTTAACATGATTCCTTCAAGCTCCATTCAAGATGTGGCAAAGGAAAAAATTTCTTACAATTGAGTAGTATTTCATTGTGTTTTTCATTTATTTGAGAAAGAGAGAGGGAGAGAAAGAGAGAGATGCTAGAGCACTGTTCAGCTCTGGTTTATGGTGGTGGGGATTAAACCTAGGACCACAGAGCCTTAGACATGGAAATCTTTTTGCATAACCATTATGCTCTCTCTCTCGCTAGCCTTGATCTTTTATTTTATTTTATTTTTCATATCTCTGTTGGCTGGCTAGATGGCTTCTTTTTTGAAGAGTTTGTTCATAACTTTTCTCCACTCATTAAGAATTTGGTTTTCAGTTGCTGGGCTTTGTGAATTTTTTTGTTTTGCTTATTAACCCTTTGTCAGATATATAGTATGCAAAGCTTTCTCATTCAGTAGGATTTGCTTTTTGTTTTAGAGATGGTCCCTTATGCTGTGCGGAAGCTTTTCAGGTTCATGTAATCCCAATGGTTTGTTTTTGCTTTTGTTTTCCTTGTTGGAATCAAGTCTTAAAGACTTTTCAAAGGAAACATTGTAGTGTTCTGCCAGTGTTTTTTCCTATATAGTAGATAATTTCTGGCCTAATGTCCAAGTTTTTGACCCATTGAGAGTTGATTTTAGTACATGGTGATATGTAGTGGTTCCATTTCATTTTTCTACATATTTCAGCCCAGTTTTTCCTGCAACATTTATTGAAAAAGATTCTTCTTTCAAAAATGAGTTGTCTTTGTTCTGAACTATATTAATCCTCTGTTATAAAATAAGAATCTGACTATCGTGCCTGAGGCTCTGAGGTCCCAGGTTAAATCCCCAGCACCAAAACTGAGTAGTGCTCTGCTGTGTGTGTGTGTGTGTGTGTATCTTTCTCTCCATATCCCTCATTAATATTAAGAATAAAAATAGAATAAGAATCTGAATCATAATGCAATAATTATTTGCAACAACATTAATATTATTGAACACTTAAAATCATTACATTGTTATTTTTTGGACTGAGAACTTTATGCCTACTATCTGTGAATAAAATTTGTCTTACAAATTACTATTATTATTGTTATTAGAAATTATTTGATTACTAGAAAGTTTTTCACAAATGTTTGAATTGTCTAAGTGTGTTTTACATCAGTTCAGACTTTCAGTACTGCTCATTGTCATGTTCTCCCCCGGATTAGTTCCATTAATTAATTCATTTGCTGTTGTTCATTGGAATAAAAAGAAATTACCACAGAAGTTTCTCTAGTATTAAGTAAATTTCTCCCATATACATGAAATCTTTCACTTTTTTATTTTTCTATGTGTGGCGTCATTTTGAAGATTACTAAAGACACTCACACACTCACACACACACACATATTGGTTGTTGATAACAGTTCTGAGTCTTTTGACTGAGATCCAACTTACTGGTTATTCTGCCACACTTAGTTCCACATCACAGAGTTGAGAGGGCAGAAACAACGCCATTCTGTGCTGACCTACTGTTGATAACTACTCCTGTCTTATAACATTTTCATTCTTATCTACTTCCACACATAATGTAGTTTTGCACCAGTAAAAGGAAATTTAATTAAAAAGACATAAAAACCTCAATTAATGAACCAATGTGGGAATTCGGAACCCACAGAGAATTTTCTTTTAGTGTTACAGTTTAAAGAGCTCAATAAACTCCATCTCATCATTTGTATCGCATGTGAAAAGAGACATTCAAAAAAGTTTCCAAAACTAAAATGAAATAACAATATCAAAGTATCATCCTAAGTAGACAGTATAATTTTTTTTCACCTGGAATATAATTAGGGCAGCCTGGCCATGGCGCACAAGGTTAAACACACATAGTACCAAGCACAAGGACCCGCTCAAGGATCCTGGTTCAAGCCTCTGGCTTCCCACCTGCAATAGCTGATTGTGTCGTACACATTGAATTTGAATGTCAGAATCTTTGAAATAAAATGTTATGTTAAATACTGTTCTGTACTGGAAACCATTAACACCCCCCCAATAAAAAAATAAATAGTTAATGCTTGCCTCAGAGAAATGCTGTGACAACTGCCTGCGTTAATGCATGTAAAATACTTAGTACGATGGCTTCCAGAAAGTAATGATTCTAAACATTTCAGTAACTATTTTACTAATGCTGATCAGATATAAATTCCTTCTTAAACACACAGAACTTTGTTACTATGGAATAAGGCTGGGCTTCAGCTCTAAATTTATATAATCCATCCCATTATAGATTTTCTTTATTGAACAATCTATTTTTACTTCGATAAATTGCACTGAGTATGAACAACAGAGTTATTTGAGGTTCATTGAAAACATAGGAGAACATCATGATTCCTGTCCTTTTGTTAAACTTGGCATATTGATTTTTTTTTTTTTTTTTTTGCTCAGCTTGCAGCACAGAAATGTGATATACAGCTATGGCAAGTCTAGCTAACCACATGTGAATTTGTTAAGTACTGCTGGATTAGCAGAAATTGCCTGACTGTGTAAATAGCTAGACTTGACTTATCCAAGAACTCTTTATGATTTAATCAATTAAACTAACAAGGTTTGGTTTTATTGCCTAAAATCAAATCATTATCAAAATTCACTTCTCCCAATCACTCATTTGTATGGTGTTTACAGCTCTTTTGTTTCTGTATTTTAAATTAATAAGTATCTAGGAGTAAAATGTAACAAATACTACCTATTTTTTAATCACAGTTCATAATTTTCTTAATAAGATCCTAGATTTTAATTTATATTTACAATAATTATCTTTGTTATATATATATTTCTTTAATGTTTATGTTTGTGTTCCCTTGTGATTCAAAAGCAGCCAGAGTTGAACTTGCCTAATACATCTTACTGCATTGAAATATACAACCTGGTGGGGGGGAGGGGCAAGATTTGCTCTTCTCACCTTCTTAAACCTCCTCTTTAAAGACACTGTTCACCTTGTCTGACTTCAAAGAACATAGATGAAGAATGAGTTACCCAGGCTTTCTTCAAAATGTTACTATGTTATCTATCCTGTTTATGTACTTCTCAGAGTTGTTCTGGAAGCAGATAAAGCATTGTGTGGTTTTCTGTAAAACAAAGTGACTATCTAAAGTTAGGAAATCTCTTTGGTGTCATGTACATGTGACATTGTTGTCACTTTTAAGAAAATGCTTTTTTAAAATCTATCTACCTAAATGTAGATTTCTTTCTTAACAAACAGGGTTAGTTTTTTTTTTCTCCAAAATTTTCTCTACTTGTTCTCATTACTTTTAAACAGGTGGACATCTTATGAGATTGCAATGCCAAATTTACTAGACACAAGTCTTTTAAAATTATCTAGTAAAAGCACAAAGCATAAGTTGTTCCCCAAATAAAAGGGGGGAAAGGGTCAGAGCAAAGAAGAAAGTGCCACTGGTTTGTGTTAGGTGACACTGTGCACTGCTTGTCTAATTTGATTACACAGAGGCCCTGAAGCCTCAGGCAAAGTTGATTTTAGCTATAATCAGCTTCTTAACCTTTTGAGAACTAACGTAAACACTACCTAGCAGTGGTTAATTATGTTGCTCGGCTATCCACTATAAAGTGCAAAGGTAAAAAGTGTACAACTACAGTAACACATGTTGTGACAAAATTTAACAAGATGACTTAAGGGGATTGCAGCAGAATGGAGCTCCATATTTGTGGTAAATTTTAAATAAATAGAGATGTCTGAACAAATCATTTGTTACAGTTTTTTTTTTTTTAGTATTTTATTTATTTATTTATTTTTTTTTTATTTTTTATTTATAAAAAGGAAACATTGACAGAACCATAGGATAAGAGGGGCACAGCTTCGCACAATTCCTACCACCAGACTTATTTATTTATTTTAATGAGAGAGTTACAGAGAGAAAGATACAGAGACAGACCAGAACACTGCTTAGTGCTGGCTTATGGTGGTGCTGGGGACTGCAAAGCCTCAGGCATGAAAACCTTTTGCACAACTATTCCACTATCTCCCAGCCCTTTTTATAATTCTTAAGTTCTTGTTATAACTGCTTAAGTTCTATGAGTGCTGAACATTCTCATACTATTCTTTCCTTTTTGCTACCCTCACAATTCAACTTTCCTCTTCTTTGTTATGCCTTCAGAATCTATTCTTTCATTTTCATAGTACATAGAAGTGATTGTAATATCCATATAAGTAGAGGAAAAAATCCTTTTGGTCCATTTCTATAGATAGTAAAAAAAAAAAATCCATTATGAGTTGAATGGGATTTTTCTATAACTAAGTGGTTATATAGGCAACAACCCAACTTTTTAATTTAGAACAGGAGCTCTTGGTGTGGAAATCCATTGTGTCATAAGGGAAATGAATATGTAAGATGATTTTACCATTTGTAGTTGGTGTAACTCTGATGTGATAATGTGATTAATGGTACAGACAACCATAACGATTAGCTAATATATTTATCAAGGCTCTCTCCTCAAAGTCATATTTTCTGGAGAAATTGCAAAAAGAATATTCTCCTGAGTCAGGGATGCAAGTGAGAAGACTCTTTGGAGCCATAAGCCAGACCCCATAATGGCAGGCCTCTGCTTGAGGTTGTACGTGAAGTTTCATGTCCTGAAAAAAATTCTGAAGCATGGATATTTAATGTCTCCCCAGTGGGACACATTATAAAGTCACTCTGTAGAGTTTTAAATGGAAGAGAATGAGAACATTTGAATTTGCTATGAACAATAATTTTATTACTTTTCTATTTGTTTTACTATATTTTTACTAGAACACTGCAAAGCTCCAGTTTAAGATGGAACTGGGGATTGAACCTCAGACCTTTGGTGCCTCAATCTTAATTATCTTTTTTTTTTTAATTAAAATCCAAATTTATTTTTTTAATATTTTATTTATTTGATAGAAACAGTCAGAAATCAAGAGGGAGATAGAGAGACAGAGAGACACCTGCAACCCTGCTTTACTACTCACAAAGCTTTCCCCTTGCAGATGGGGACTGGGAGCTCGAACCTGGGCCCTTGCACACTGCAACATGTGCACTCAACCAGGTGCACCACCACCCGGCCACTGTGATCATCTTTTTACCATAGCCACTATGCTGTCACCCTAACCCTAACTATAATTTTTTAACCTAAGGTTAGTTACTCAGAAATAATGTGGATACTGTAGCTGCAAGATTATATAATGCATATTATGTTGCAGTTACAGTGAGTTTAAAAATTTGTACTTAGAAATGTAGATTTGGAAAGATGGGCAAGACCTTTTATAGTTTAGGCATCCGAGAGTAGCACCTTTTGCTTCTTTGGTCAGATTTGGCCATGTATAAATATAGCTGACCTCTGTAATAGATAAATTTGTTAACACAGATGCCACATGAACTCCTTTAGTCATTAGATATGCTGCGGAAGACCTTAGCTAGCCTAAGTCTCACCCTGTATTTTCTCTTTCTTCACTTCTTAAATTCCACCCACTACAAATAGTGCTGCTATGAGCGTTCGTAGACAGTTTTCCTCAAAGGCTGAATCGATTTACTTTGCCACCAACAACATAGAAAGTTCCTACCCCCCTCCCCCGTTAATAGTCAGTGACTTTGAATACTTGTCATATATCGGTGGGCACATCTGGATATCTGCTTTAGTATAAATTCTATCTATTTTCTCTCTCCATTTTATGGGGTTTCTTGGTGTTTTTGTTGTTGTTGTTGTTGTTGTTGCTGCTGAGTTTTGTGTACTAGTTATATATTTTGGTTATTAGCTCTTTGTTCGATATATGACAGGTAAAAATCTCCCATTTGGTAGAGCACCTTTTAGTTTTTGTGATGCTTCCTTTTGCTGTACAGAAACTTTTCAATTTGATATAGTCCAATTGTTTATTTTTGCTCATTTTCATTACTATTGGACCCAAATCTCTAAAGAGATTCCTGAAAGGAACATCGTGGAATGCTCTGCTGATATTTTCTTCTACGTATTTTATGGTTTCTAAGTCTAAGATTCAAGCCTTTGATCCACTTTGAATCGATTTTTATACACAGTGACATTTAGTGGTCCTGCTTCATTCTTCTGCATGTCTCAGCCATATTATTCCAGCACTGTTTATTAAAAGAGCTTTCCTTTATCCATGTAATATTACCCTGAATATATATTTTAATTTTATGGACAATGAGAATCTTTTAGTATGCTGTTCCATTGGTTCCCAAACTGTACCTCACAATAGTATTAACTGAGCTTCTTTTTTTCTTATTGTAGAGTCAAGCCATCATGTGTGTACAATTTCACCACTCTCTTGACACTTTGTCATTCACATAGAAAGACAGAAGAAAAGACACCTCCACAACAGAGCTTTTTCCAATGTCATTGCACCATTCATATGGTGCTTAGAGCCAAACCTGGACTGCATACATAAAAGAACACACACTCTACCCAGTGAGATATCTCTCTAGCCCATGGCCCCTTTCCTATTGAAGTTAAACTAGAATGTCTGGGGTAATAAGTAGCCGGGCACTAGCATTTTCTTTCTTTTTTCCTCTCTCTTTTTTATAGTCTTTTGTATTCTTTCTTTTTGAAAAAGACATAAAGAACTTTAGATGCAAAGGAGAAATAGAGAGTTAAAGAGACACTTTCTGCATTACATCACTGCCCATGATATTCCTAGATAACCTTAAACCCAGGTCCTTGAGCTGTGTCATTACCCGACACAGCACCAGTCTTTCTCAAAGATTTAACTAAATAATTCCCAGAGGTTTCCCAAGACTGGGAGCCACCAACTTAACAATTGTATCCCTTTTCTAGCTTTAACCATTTGGTATTAGAAGCATTAAGCTAAATTTGCCTCTCACCTGCAGTAACTACATAAGATCAATCAGAACTTTTCAGTATCTGCATTCCCATGTTTGCTTCTTCCTTGACTTCCTCTGATTTCTAGTGCCTTCCTGGTTCTTTCATCTCCAGGACCTCCCTGTTAAGTTTCTGGCTACCCCACTAGTCTGTTGTCTACCCAAGTTGAGACCAACCCAAGTCTAGCAGACCATGAGCATTTGTGGTTAACTCCAACCAAGCTGCTTTATTTACTGACACCATCACTTTGCATGTTGTTTATTTGTTTGTTTGTTTCTTTGTTTGTTTTTAATCCTGTACCAAATAAAGTCTGGTGCCTATACCAGGAAGGCTTCAGGTTTTCACAGCTAGTTCCCACCCTGGAAACATGATTGTGTCCACCTCAGATTGCCATTGTTCTTACTGTAGTTCTTTAGCAGTTTTTCTTGAGAAAACTCTCCTCAATCTCTTGTTTGCCTCTGGTTGATTTCTAGAGTGTTAAGATGGTTATACTTGTTATAGTTGTATTTGGGGAGGGGATTTAACAATCTCATTAATTGCCATCACTGGAAATCCTGCCTGGGCTCCCTGTTGTAAACCACAAACCCTTTTGGAAAAGGATAAGTAATCAAGAACAGAGGAGGTAAGAAAAATAAAGGCTTTGTAGAACAATGATCATTTTTAACTCTATAATAGATATTTCCAATGTGCCTAGAAATAGAAATTTGCCCTGCTCATACAATAGAGAGTTATCAGAAACTGTAAAAATTCAAATGCCCTTGATCCCTTGTCACTGAGATGTAAAATAAAGGGGTTAGGGGGAATGACAAAGAAGGAGAAGGAGAATTGGTGGGATCCCTTTCTGTTTCATATGATTTTGTTTTCTTTCGAAGGTCAAATTCCAAAACTTACACAACTTTACACTGTAGGAATGCTTTAGAAAATGTGCAGTGATAAAACTGCCAGATTGAAGGTTTCTTAAGTGCTACTGTCCAAAATCACTAGGCATGCTTGAAGCTAGTAATTCTTGTCAGAAGATACACTCTCAGCGTGTGACTTTTATCTGCAGGTGGCAGAGCATATGTTTTAGCACTAAAAAGTGTAAAGTGGCAGAAAGAGGATATTTAATGTGTTGTAACCTATTTTTATTTTTAATTTTTTTTTCTCGTAGTAACTTAGTTCCGGTCAAATGCAAAGTAACTAAAATATTTTCAGATCTGAAGGGCAAGATTTAAATTTGGAAAAATGACTCCAAATATAATTGTGGTATTTGTTTTTGCTTAGCAGATGAATCAAGGTTATTGGACCAGGACTCTGATAAAAGAAAAACACAGTGATCTCTATCTTATGTAACCGAAATTCAGACAGTGGCTTCCTCTGGATTTTGGATTTTTCTGGCTAAATTAACGTTAACCCTTTTTTAATTGCAATCACCTGTTTTATCCTTATCATGACAAGTGTTGCAAGTTACAGGGTTGTAAGACTATTATATCGGTCAAATGTATTAGCTACCATCTAAATGAAGCCAGTTTGGGACTCCTGGAGGGGAAGGTTAGTCAGAACCTGGTTTAATAGCCTCTGCCTGATTTCTTTGCAGATATATAATTCTCATAAGAATGTATGTAGGGCAGGGAAGATAGTATGGTGGCAGTGCACAGAATTCACATCTAAAAGATCCTAAGTTCAAGTCCCATCATCACCAAGAGCCAAATAGAACAGTTTCCTGATCAGAAAGAAAGTAGAGAGGGGTATGTAACAAGCTTCTCAGATTTTGTCTTCGTCATTTTATGGTAGTGTTCTGAGGTAATGTATTCTGGTGAAAAATGAATCTAACTAGGAATAAAAATAGGTGTTCTGAACCTAAACATTTTCTTTTAATTTCTACTGTCTTTATTTATTGGATAGAGACATCCAGAAATAGAGATATAAGGGAGACAGAGAGGGAGAGAGAAATGGAGACACCTGCAGCACTGCCTCACCACTTGCAAAGCTTTCCCCCTGCAGGTGGGGACCAGGGGCTCGAACCTGTGTCCTGGCTCATTGTAACATGTACACTGCAACCAGATATGCCACCACTTAGCCCCCTAAACATTTTTTAAAGATTTATTTAATTTCATGAGAGAGACAATATAGAGAGAAAGAGACCAGAGTACTGCTCAAGCTGACAGTGGTGCTGGGGATTAAACCTGGCACCCAAGGCCCTCAGGCATGAAAGTCTAGAACACAACCACAGTGATAACTTTCCAGCACAGAATTTCAAGTCTTTCCAGTAGCAAGTAAGCCCTAAAACAAGAATTTTAGATATGTTAACTAATTAATGCCTCGTTTTTATTTTGCTTCATGAATGTTTTATAATGCTAAGTCAATCATTTATCTCCTGTGAATCTGTCTTATCACTCAAAAAAATGACTGGAGATTTTATATCTTTATATTTTATCTATTGATAGTCTAAGAATTCAGTGTAAAAAGTTTTCCATCTATACGAAATATTATATTTCATGAAATAAAAATGAAGTATCAATCAGACTGAAGTATTAATTTAGATATATTTATGGCATGTATGTTTATAGAGTCATAATATTTCAGGAGAAGTAAATCATGTGCTGCCCTCAGAAAAGTATCATGCTATAGAGATTTCAGGTAAATAGAAAATTTTAGTTTCCACTAACTGTAAGATTAAAAAAATGCATGGACAAAAAAAAATGAGTATACTAAGGTGGAGTGGGTACATGCCTCCTCATTTGGTGATGTCTTTACAAGTTAAAGTAGTTAGTCCCTTCCAGGAAGGAACATGTCTTGTGGGCCTCTCCAGGACCTTGCCCTCACTTAGAGGAACAATGGTGGGGCCTGGCCATAATTTTTATTATTGTTATTGCCCTTTTGTTGCCACTGTTGTTGTTGATGATGATGTCGTCGTTGTAGGATAGGAGAGAGAAATAGAAAGGGGAGGGGAAGACAGGAGGAGATAAAGAGAGACACCTGTAGATCTGCTTCACTGCCTGTGAATCGACTCCCTTGCAGGTGAGGAGCCAGGGCTCTAACTGGGATCCTTACTCTGGTCCTTGCGCTTCACGCCATGTGCTAAGCTTAACCCACCGTGCTACCGCCTGAGGACCCCATAATTAAAAACAAAAAATGCATGGGTGCTACACTGGAGGAGCATAAGATTTCACTTAGATATTCATTCAAATTAAACTTAAAGTAGAGTAGAAACCAAGTACCCAAGTGAGAGTTACAGGAGGGGGAGTTTTAAATTAGCTGCAGAAAGGACACTTTAAGGGGCCGGGTGGTGGTGCACCTGGTTGAGCGCACATGTTACAGTGCGCAAGGACCCAGATTCAAGCCCCTGGTCCCCACCTGCAGAGGGAAAACTTTGCAAGTGGTGAAAAGCAGGCCTGCAGGTGTCTCTTTTTCTCTCTCCCTCTTTCTCTCCCCTACCCTCTCGATTTCTGGCTATCTCTATCCAATAAATAAAGATAATTTAAATTTTTTTTAATTAAAAAAAAAGAAAGGACACTCAGAAAAGGATCTGAGTCAAAGTCAAGACTGTCATTATAATCAAAAATAAATAGAAAGTATATTACCTTAATAGTGCTTATAGAGGGCGCCGTGCAGTGGCGAAGCAAGTTAAGTGCACATGGCATGAAGCCCGAGGACCAGCTTAAGGATCTCAGTTGGAGCCCCCGGGTCTACACCTGCAGAGGAGTCTTTTCACAGGTGGTGAAGCAAGTCTGCAGGTGTCCATCTTTCTCTCCCCCTCTCTGTCTTCCCTCCTCTTTCCATTTCACTCTGTCCTATTCAACAACAGTAACAACAATAATGATAACAACAATAATAAACAACAAGGGCAACAAAAGGGGAAAAATAGCCACCAGGAGCAGTGGTGAAGACACCAAGCCCCAAAGATAACCCTGGAAGCAAATAAAAAAAAAAACTTTTTTTTTAAATAGTGCTTATAGAATAATGAGACATTCACTGATGGTTATGATAATTATTACATTTACTCATATGAAGGTGAATGTCTGTAAGAAAGAATGTATCTCAGTACCACTCTATGACTTCCAACAGAAAATGCAAAAATTTGATGTTGTTAAATAAATTATTTTGTTTGCTACTAACTGGTAGCTGGTTCAAAAGAACATACATAAAATGAAGCCAACATGTAAAATGTTAGCAATTCACTGTGGTGAAGGAAGATAGCAGTTGGTGGTGGATATGTGAAGATAAAAAGCTGTATACATAACAACTGTCTTGAAAACCATTATTTGTCCCAATAAATGATAATGTTAACAATTATGAATTGTAGATGCAAGTTGTATGGACAACTCTTTTCGAGTTTTGTTGTTGTTGTTGTTTGTGTGTTTTTGTTTTTGTTTTACCACAAGATTTTTTTTCTGGGGCTCAGTGCCTGCATGCTGACTCCACCACTCCCAGCATCCATTTTTTCTCCTCGACAGAGGGTAATAGATAGAGAGGGTGAAAGAGATGATAGAGACAGAGAGAGAGAAGAGACGCCTGCAGCACTATTCCACCACTCATGAAGCTTCTTCCCTGGATGTGTGGAGCCTGGGGATTTAAACCTCAGTTGTTGCTCATGGTAATGTAAGTGCTTTACCTTGTTTGCTATCACCTGGCCCCTAGGTTTATTTTATTTTATAGTGAAATTCAGTGAATGGCCCAAAAATATTAAATTAAATGTCCTCCAAGTAATAAATCTAGAGAGTACTTGTATTTGATTCATAAATATAAGTACTTTTTGGTATAACCAAATTACTAAACAGATAAATTTAAACCCTTAAATAATAAATATGGAGCAGGCAGATCGTTCACCTAGCCGAACAAGTTCTTATTAAGTGCAAGGTCCTAGGTTTGAGTCATGGTACCACATGTAACCATGATGAACAGCACCAGGGGAACTTCATGGACAGTGGAGCAGTGATATGATGCCTCCTTTCTCTCTTAACTCTCCTTCTGTTTCTCTCTTTTAAAAATAAAGGAAAAAATTATTGCAGGGTTGTGTATACACAAGGAGACCCTGGCACCACATTTTAAAAAGTGCTAAAAATAATATTTCATTTAAAATTAAATATATTATAAATATGCATTTTTAAATCAAATTCAACATAGTAACTGTGATGTAAATATGTAAATCAATTCAGTGTTTTATGAATATTTCATCGACTTACTTTGCTTCAGACTCTTCACAGCCTAGCAAGAGGTCTCTCATTGTATCCCACAGGGAGGAAAAATAAATGAACTGCTCTTGTACATCAAGAAAGGTGCTCTTTCCATTTTGACAACTAAATCTCTGCGTTTCAATAAAATTTCCTTTTGTTTAGCGTATAATGCTTTCCCAGTTCACCCACCTTGTAACATTTATCAGCTCTTGATTCTTTTTCATTGCCAAGCAATATTCTAGTATATGAACATTGCATTTGTTTTGCTTGTCTGTTTATAAACTGATGAAGATCTGGGTAGTTTCTGCTTCTGACTATTATGAGCACAGCTTTAAACATTCATATAAATGTTTTGCTCTTTGTAGGGAGGGGGATGAGAGTGTTTTGCAGACACCAGTCATGGGGAGATGAGAAATTATACCTGTGTCAACAACTGTAGTGTTGATCATTAACCACCCCCCAAATAAGATATATATATATATATATTAATTTTATTAGTGATCTAATAATGATTGACAAGACTGTGGAGTAAGAGGGGTACAATTCCATACAGTTCCCACCTTCAGAGTTCCATATACCCTCCCCTGTACTGGAAGGGTCCCTCCCTAGTCTTTACCCCTCTGGAAGTATGGACCAAAAATTTTTACGGGGTGCAGAAGATGGAAGGTCTGGCTTCTAAAACTGCTTCTCTGCTGGAGATGGACGTTGGCAGGCTGGTCCATACTCCCAACCTATCTCTCTCTTTCCCTAGTGGGGCAGGACGAGAGATGGGATTCCAGGACACATTGGTGAGGTCATCTGCTCAGGGAAGTCAGGTTGGCACCATGGGGCATCTGCAACTTGGTGGCTGAAAAGCATTAAGATATAAAGCAGATCAAATAGTTTAATAATCAGGAACCTAAAGATAAAAATAGAACAGATGAGCTTTGGGGTCTTGTTGGGACAAGCTAGTAGGTCTATTTTAGGTATATTCTAAGGGGCCCAACTTTACTAATTTTTGCCTGAGCCACACAGATAACATGCAAGTAGGCTAAAAGTACTGTCCAGAAAGATAATGTCAGGGTTAGGAATAGGACTAGAAAGCTGGATCAGGGCAGAGAGTAGTTCCCAAATATGAGGAAAGTATTTAAGTACTGTTAACTGTAAACCCCATCTACTTGACCTGGGGCCCAGATCTATTGATATTTAGCACAAGAGCCTGTGTAACCTCTGCATCCCTGTTGGTCTGAGCTCACATTCTATGGTCATAGCTAGGAACATTCTAGGCTGCACTTATTTCCAGACCAGTCTTCCTTTTGAAAATGGAGCAGGATGGACTTGTCAGTGTTTCCATTTTATACATAAATTAAAAAAAAAAAAAGTGGAGCAGTTTCCACCATTGTTGTTCTACATTGAGCGCAAGGTCCTGTGGAGGCCCACAAGAGAGTTCATGATGTTGTTTTTAATGAAGATGACCAGTGGAGGTGGAGAGAGGGAGCCGTTAGAGGTCTGTTCCATCATATTTATCCCAGGATTCCCTGACTAGGACCTCAGGTGATGGAGTGGCCTGATATGACCAAAAGGCCATCGTTAACGTGTGCCAGTTTCTTGCCCATATCCAGCTTTTCTGGTCCTTTTTCTGGTCAGGGTTAGAATCTAGTCTTACAGGGTTAGAATTTAAGTGATTGATTGAGGGACGTGAAATAGGAAGTAGGTAAGGAGGGTATGTAGGTCTAATTAGAAAATATCTGATTAAGTACTTTATGGTGTCTTTTTTAGGTCTTGTTACTTGCTTACTGCACTTTTCTGAGTCACTGTAGACCAGTGCGCACCTTTACTTTAAGATATATTTTCCCCTAACTTATGAATACATGCGCACATGTGCCCTATCTCTTGGGCTCTGGTCTATATCTAGGTTCTCTACTTTTGTTAGGAAGTGTAACACCCGAAATGGAATTAAGGAGTCCTAGGAGCTAGGAAAGGTCTCCCCTGGTTATTGGAGCTGGAAGGTTGGCATCCCAGGCCTGGCATCACTGGATATTGCCGTGATTTGGTTAAGATCAGCAGATGCAGCATCAAATGTTATAGTTCAAGAGAAGCATGAAGGAAAATGAGCAAGGCCCCAGAGGTTCCAGGTTGGGAGAAATACAGGTTTTATGGAGAATGAGGAAGGTTCCTTGCTGTCTTCAAGTTTCAGAAGGCACTAGAAAATCATTATTGTAAACAAGTAATTTGGGAACTTAGTTTACTTTGAAAATGCCATGGTTAGGATTTACTATAGCATACAAGACCTTGCCGTGATTTATGTCATTTAGTGCTATTTACAAACAGCTATATCTTACATACTGACAAGACCAGTTGCTTCTGGTCTCCCTCATCTAAGATTAGAGGTGGTTTAGTATTTCGGGGGGGGGAGTCATTATTAGAAATGTATTAACAATTTAAGCCCAGTGTTAAAGTTCAATTGTTTTATTAATTTGAAACCTTAAGTGCTTAGATTAGAAGGAATATATACTCAGAACTAAAGTCTATGCATTAAAAAACTCAAGACATTCAATCTATTTTTACCCTCTCATATTGATTAAACAGTGATTTATAAGTCTGTAAGTTAATAGAAGTGTATATTAACACGATTCCCACTTTCAAAGGTCTGTGTCCCTACCCTCACCCCACTATAGTGGAGCTGAAAATATACCCTTCCCCCACACACACAGTTTGGTGCATTACTTTGGTGCATTACTCCAAACTCAGTCAAATTCTGCTTTGTGTTTCCCTTTCTGTTTTTTTTTTTTTTTCTTAACTTCTGTTTATGAGTGGGATTATCCCATATCCATCTTTCTCTTTGTGGTTTATCTCAATATAATGCCTTCTAGTTCCATCCAAGATGGCTCAAAGTGGCTGGATTCATTATCCTTAATAGCTGAGTTGTGTATGTATACCACAACTTTCTCAGCATCTCATCTATTGTGGGACACCTGGGTTGTTTACAGGTTTGGGGTTATTATGAATTGTGCGGATATGAGCATAGGAGTACACATATCTTTTTGGATGGATGTGTTTGACTCCTTAGGATATATCCCTTGGAGAGGAATTACTGCGTCATAAGGAAGGTGCCTTTCTAGCCTTGTGAGGGTTTTCCAGACTGCTCTCCACAGAGGTTGGACCAATTTACATTCCCACCAGCAGTCCAGGAGGGATCCTTTGTCCCCATGACCTCCCCAACATATGTTGCTGCTACATCTTAAGTATTTGATAGTTTCTGGTCTAACATCCTGGTCCTTGATCCATTTGGAATTGACTTTTTTCTGGTGAGATAAATTGGTTCAATTTCATTCTTCTGCACATTTGAACCCAATTTTCCCAGCACCCTTTGTTGAAGAGACCTTCTGTCCTCCGTTTAATAGTTTGGGCTCCCTTATCAAAAATTAGATGTTCATAGATGGGGGTTATTTCTGGACTTTCAATTCTGTTCCACTGATTTGTATATCAGTTTTTGTTCCAGTACCAGGCTGTTTTGATGATGATGGCCTTATAATATAGTTTGAGATCTGGGAGTGTGTGGTGCTTCCGTTTCTATTGCCTTTTCTCGACATTGTTTTTTGTGATTCTAAGTTTTTTCTGGTTCCAAATAAATGATTATAGTTTTTGTTACATTCTCTTAAAGAAAACTGTAGTGACTTTGATGGGTATCACATTAAATTTATATATGGGTCTGGGTAGAATACTCATTATTCATTTTGATGATAGTAATTCTTCTAATCCATGAGCATGGGATATCTTTCTTTTTTTGTATAATTTTCTATTTCCTTGAGTAGCACTAACAGTTTTCAGTGTACAAGTCTTTCATTTCTTTGTTAGGTTTATTCCTAGATATTTTGTTGATTTTGCTGTGATAGTGAATGGGAGTGATTTCTGGATAGCCTCCTCTTCTGACTTAGTGTTTGCATAAAGAAATGCCACTGATTTTTGCACATTAATTTTGTAGCCTGACACCTTGCTATATTGCCTAATAATCTCCAGAAGCTTCCTACTGAATTCTTTAGGTTTTTCTATGTATATTATCATATGATCTGCAAATAGTGAGAGTTTGACTTCTTCTCTTCCACCCTGCACTCCCTAGATTCCTTTCTCTTGCCTGACTGCTATGACAAGAAATCCCAGTACTATATTAAAGAGTAATGATGATAATGGGCAGCCCTGTCTAGTGCCTGATCTGAGGGGGAATGCTTTCAGCTTCTCCCCATTGAGTATCATGTTGACTGTAGGTTAGGAATTTTCTATCTATTCCCATTTTTTGTAGTGTTTTGATCATGAGTGTATGATGGATTTTGTCAAAGGCTTTCTCTGCATCTATTGAGATAATAATGTGGTTTTTGGTTTTATTTTTATTGATGTGGTGAATGATATTGATTAACTTACATATACTGAACCAGCCTTGTATTCCCGGGATAAAACCCACTTGGTTATGATAAACAATCTTTTAAACATACTGCTGTATCCATTTGACCAGGATTTTGTTTCATATTTTAGTATCTATGTTCATCAGAGATATTGGTCTGAAGTTTTCCCTTTTTGATGTTTCCCTATCTGCTTTTGGTATCAGGGTGATATTGCCTTCATAGAAGGTGGAAAGGAGTATTTCTGTGTCTTCAATCTTTTGGAAGATCTTTAAAAGTAGAAGTATCCACCCTCACCCTCAAACCACAAATTTTTACTTTGGTGCCCTACTCCAAACTCAGTCAAATTCTGCTTTGAGTTTCCCTTTCTGTCCTTCTTTCTCAACTTTGATTTATGAGTGAGATCATCCCATACTCGTCTTTTGTCTTTCTGACTTAGCTACTTAACATAATTCCTTCTAGCTCCATCCAAGATGGGTCAGAGAAAGTGGGTTCATTATTTTTCCTAGCTGTGTAGTATTCCATTGTGTATATATACCACAGCTTTCTCAGCCATTCATCTGTTGTTGGGCAACTGCGTTACTTCCAGGTTTTAGCTAGTATGAATTGTGCTGCTATGAACATAGGTGTACACGTATCTTTTTGGTTGAGTGTTATGGAGTCCCTGGGGTATATCTCTAGGAGAGGAATTACTGGGTCATATGGAAAGTCCATGTCTAGCCTTGTGAGAGTTCTCCAGACTGATCTCCACAGAGTTTGGACCAATTTACATTCCCACCAGCAGTGCAGAAGGGTTCCTTTATCCCCACAGCCTCTCCAGCATTTGTTGCTGCTGTCCTTTTTGATGTATGCCATTCTCACAAAGGTGAGGTGGTATCTCAGTGTTGTCTTTATTTGCATTTCTCTGACAATCAATGATGTGGAGCAAGTTTTTTATGTGTTTGTTAGCCTTTTGGGTCTCTTCTGTAGTGAATATTCTGTTCATATCCTCTGCCCATTTTTGGGTGGGGTCATTTGCTTTTTTGTTGCTAAGTTTGCTGAGGTCTTTGTATATTTTGGTTATTAGTCTCTTGTCCGATGTCATGTCATGTATGGCATGTGTAGATCTCTCATTTTGTGAGGGGTCTCTTTGTGTGATGGTTTCTTTGGCTGTGCAGAAGCTTTTCAATTTGATGTAGTCCCATTGATTTGTTTTTGTTTTAGTCTTCCTTGCAGTTGGGTTTATAGCATCAAAGATGTGCTTGAGGTTTAGGTGGGAAAGTGTTCCACCAGTGTTTTCCTCTAAGTATTTGATAGCTTCTGGTCTAGCATCCAAGTCCTTGATCTACTTGGAGTTGATTTTTGTTTGTGGTAAGATAAAGTGGTTCACTTTCATTCTCTCTGTATGTTTCAACCCAGTTTTCCCAGCACCATTTATTGAAGAGAGCCTCCTTCTTCCTTTTAATACTTTGCCCCCTTATCAAAGATTAATGACCATAGGTGTGGGAGTTGGGACACAGTCTTTTGGTGGTGGGAATGGTGTTTATGTACACTCCTATTAACTTGTAGTCATATAAATCACTATTTAATTAATATGTGGGGGGGGGAATTGAATGTCTCAAACTTTTTAATGCACAGAGCATAGGCTGAGTCTTTGAAATTGTGGCTCTTTCTCTGTTTTTTTAATTTTCATTTATAAAAAGGAAACACTGACAAAAAAGAAAGAAATGTTGACTCTCTTAAAAGCTTAGACCAGGAAGTATAGAAGCAACCAGTGGCATTACTCTGTAAGACACAGCTATATACAAGTAATGTCAAATGACATAAATTATGGTGATGTTGTATATGATACAGCAAATACTAACAAAGGGGTTTTCAAAGTTAACCCAATTAACAAATAATTTGATTACAGCAATAACTATCTATTGCCTTTTAAAACCCTAAGACAGCAAGAACCTCCCACTTCCTCCTTAGAGCCTATATTTTCCCCCGTCCTGGAACCTCTAGGGTGGGGCTGACTTTCCTGCATGCTTCTCTCAATTCACACCAAATGATATCTCATCTGTTGATCCCAACCTAATCAATGCAACAAGTACCACCACAGCATGTTTCACTTCAGAACGAGTCAGAGATGTCAGGTGTGGAATGTCAACCCTTCAGCCTGAGACCTTTCCTTTCATAGGTTCCTCTAATTCGATTTCAGGTGATTCACTTCATAACAAAGTCCCAAAACCTAGATATAGACCAGCACCTGGCCCCAAGTCAAGAAGTTTCAAACCTCCTAATTATTACTCTCAGTTACAAAGGTATTTCAGTCCAAGTACTTAACATTTCTCTGCAAGCTTTATTGAGTTTCCCAAAGGATTGTGCTTTCATCAGTTGTTCTCTCATCAATATCTGCTTAGTTGAGGAATATGTGGATGAAGGAGAAAGTAAACTTTGAGCTCTAGAAGTATATTTTTTTAATATTTATTTATTTATTCCCCTTCATTGCCCTTGTTGTTTTTTATTGTTGTAGTTACTATTGTCATCTTCATTAGAAAGGACAGAGAGAAATGGAGAGAGGAGGGGAAGTCAGAGAGGGGGAAAGAAAGATAGACGCGTGCAGACCTGCTTCACCGCCTGTGAAGCGACTCCCCTGCAGGTGGAGAGCCGGAAGCTGGAACTGGGATCCTTACATTGGTCCTTGCGCTTCGGGCCATGTGTGCTTAACCCACACTGCGCTACTGCCCGGCTCCCTAGAAATATATTTTATTTGCAATTTTCTCTTTAGTTTAAAAGGGAAAACACACTAAAATTTAGAAACAAAATGAGGATGCTTCAGACCCCTAACTAGTATGCCTTTAACTAGTTACAAATTAGGGAAGTATCTTGTAAATATCTAAGGACATTTTAGTTTTCTGGTATGCCCTTAAATAAAAGATACACCAAAAATAAAATTGCCTGCAAGATAACTCACTTGGATAGTGTGCTTGCTTAATCATAGGCATGCGCAATCTCATGTTGAGCATCCAAGGCACTCATGAAGCTTTGGTGCTGTGCTGTCTTTTTGTCTCTCTGGGAAAGTTAGTCTGGAGCAGTGAAGCCCCAGCAATGACCAAAAAAAAGTCAACAAATTCCATCAGAATCCATGCCAGATATTTCTCAACAACTTTCAGCTGTTTATTTTTAAAATGCTTGCACTATTAAAATTTCTGAGAAATTTGAGTTGCATGAGAAATTAATATATTATGCTTTTCTTTAATACTGAATAGTCCACATATACATGTTGGCCTATGATTAGCTTTGCCAATAAAGCTGAAATATTTTGCACTTGGAATTAAGCCAGATCTCCCACTAGTAGACATTCAATTTATGTTGCATGCTTCCAAGTCCTGGCATTTGAATGGTCTTTATCCTTAATCTGAATACTTTCTAGCTTGAAGAAAGATAACATTTCCCATCTGAAATTTGCCTCTGTCCTCTCCTTCTCTTCACTCATAAGCAGATGTCTTCATACTGTGTACCTGCAATCCTATAAGGAAATGGTCTAGAAGGAATACAAGGAACTTGGTGTTTTCCAACTCAGAAGGGCTACCCTTACATGCCCTCAACCTGGAGAGCCACGGAAGAACTGTAGGGAATTCCGTAAACACTTGGAAATCCTATACTCAGTTGGAAGTATATGGAAAAGAAGCAGAGCTCTGATCATATTCTTTTTTAAATTTTTTAAACTATTTTTATTATCTTTAGTTATTTATTGGATAGAGCCAGCCAGAAATTAAGAGGGGAGTGGGAGGGAGAGAGACAGAGAGACACCTGCAATGCTGCTTCACCATTCATGAAGCTTTCCCCCTGCAAGTGGGGACAGGGGCTTGAACCTGGGTCTTTGCACACTATGATGTGCGCTTAACCAGGTGCACCAGTACCCAGACCCTTTCTTTTTTTTTTTTTATTTGTATTTACTGCATAGAGACAGCCAGAAATTGAGAGAAAGTGGGAAATAGAGAGGGACAGAGACAGAGAGAGACCTGCAGCTCTACTTCACCACTTGTGAAGCTTTTCCCCCTGCAGGTGGGGACCAGGGGTTTGAACCTGGGTCCTTAAACATTGTAGCATATATGCTCAACCAGGTGTGTTCCACCTGGCCCCACTGATCATATTCTCAAAGAGGTATATGATCCTCAAGAAGTGAAATTCTAGTGGCTTTAACTATGACTTGTAGAGCAAAAGGAACATCCTTCCTGTGTTACCATGACACCCTAGATATTGTATCATTAACTCATGAGTCTAGTCTAGCTCAATCCGGATTTCAACTCAAGAGTAAAAGGAGTAGTAGTGCTATGAGTGTAGCTGAGAATCAGTGATGTTGGGTTTGTAAAGTTGCCCTGTTTACTTGAATAGAAATAATAGTAAGCTATTTTCTTCCTTTTACATTCTGGCTTTGCCCTTCCCATCATCTTGCATGTATAGCCCCTTCTCATATTTAGAAATAAAAAATAACCTTTAAAAATAACTCATAATTTTCTTTAGCATTTGGTTGCTCTCCAGCCATATGCATGTCCCTTAGCAGGTGACCTTCACCTTCCCTAAGGCTATTTTCTGGGCATCACTGCTAAAAGATGCCCCTGAAAGTGAAGGAGTAACTTACTTTATTACTTTGGGACCTTAAATTGCCCTCGGAGATCTCATCCAAAGCTCACTAGCTTTGCAACCCCAAAGTAATTGATAGACTTCAGGGATTTTTAGTGATCAAATGCAACTGGCAGGGAACTGTTTTCAAGGGTAAATGCTTATAGAAACTGAAGGCGACTTCTATAAATAGATAAAGAAGGGTGGACATATTACTACCTGAGACTACTTAGAAAGATGGAATGGCCAGAGGTGAGAACAAGTAGAAGAGAGTAAAGATGTTATTGCTGCTCAAACTGCAACACTGCTGTCTACCCTTAGGCCCCTGATCCTTGTATCAAGTTACTTCTGCAGTCATCAAAGTATTTCTTTCGACTATCTGATCACATCATTCAGTTCTTTGAAATAGTTTTATCTTTTATCTTTCATTTGCCTTTTATTGAGTTCCATAACCTATTGTGGTCCTGTGTAAGACTAAATACCTCTTTCAGTTTTAGTTTCTGCACTGTGGTTTTTAAAAGAAAACTCCAAGTCTATTGACTTCATCAAAAAGGTACAGTTTGAGGATGAAAAACTGAACTAAGAACCAGAAATAATTAGTATCTTTTTCACCAACGTGTGAGAGGAAAAGCAAAAACTAACCCTATTTATACACCTACTATACACCACATACTGTATGTATGCCACCTTTTCTATTCTTCACGCTACATCTTTGTAGTGAGTCAGATGATCTTTTCACAGATGGATAAACTAAGTTTCTAAGTTCAAAGTGGAGATTCTATTTCAGGTATGACAGTGCCAATTAGCACTACTTCCCTGACATTCACCATAAAACAGCACCTGGGGTGGCTACCAAAGGTTTGTGGTAGAGACTGCCCTGTGGAAGAGGGACATGGGATTTTTAGCTTCAGTGTATATATCCAAATACATTGCGTAGGCACTTAGAGTAATGGGAGGAAATAGTAGAATTTACAGAATCTACAAGTCCATGCACATTTGCAAGCTATTCCTTGGTGCTTCCCCTGAGAATGATTACATAACAGAAATGAAATAAGCAGCAGATACACAAGAAATTTCTACTTTTTCTTAAACTATTGATTTTTCTTTATTGCAGTAAAATGTCACCAAGTGAAAATGTAAAAAAAAATTAATTATAGTTTAAACATGGTGGGGGATTAGACAAATGAAACAGTAAGTCCTAGAAAAAGAATAATTGAATAGTTAAACTTGAACTTTGACAAAAACATGTATGTATGTGATAGCAATAAGATAAAATCCCATATTGATGATGCTTAACATCTGGGAATTTGTGAAGTAAGGGGAATATATTAAGAAGAAAAACTTTAGGGGTCAGGCATTAGCGCAGCAGGTTAAACGCACATGGCACAAAGCACAAGGACTAGAGTAAGGATGCCGGTTCGAGCCCCCAGCACCCCACCTGCAGGGGGTTACTTCACAAGCAGTGAAGCAGGTCTGCAGATGTCTATTCTCTCTCCCCCTCTGTCTCCCCTACTCTCTCCATTTCTCTCTGTCCTATCCAACAACATCAAAAACAATAATAATAATTACAACAATGATAAAAAAACAACAAGGGCAACAAAAGGGAAAGAAACAGCCTCCAGGAGCAGTGAATTTGTGGAGCAGGCACCAAGCCCCAGCAATAACCCTGGAGGCAAAAAAAAAAAAAAAAAAAAGTTGAAAAAGAGAATCATGTTCTCCTGTCCCATTCTACTCATCCCAACTTCAATCTGTGAGCACTTCTGGTTCCTTTCTTACAGATTGTTTTAAAAACAATTCCTCATGACTCATCAATACCACTCTTGAATATTTACCCAAAGGACATGAAACACTAATTCAAAAAGACATGCATTCCTATGTTCCTATCTGCATTATCCACACTAGCTAAGGAGTAGAATCAGCCTAACTGTCCATAGATGACTGAATAAACAAATTATGAGACATTTACTCAGTGGAGTACTACTATGAAAGTTTAACAGATAGTATTATTTTCTTTGGGACAAAATGGATGGAGCTGGGGATGGTTATACTTAGTGAAGTAAATGAACAGATAAAAGACAACTACCAAATGGTTTCACTCATATGTGGAATCTCAAGAACTAAAACATAATAAGCTTGAAACAACAACAAAAGTAATTTTCCATTTTTTTTTTTAACCAGAGCACTGCTCAGCTCTTGCTTATGGTGGTGTAGGGGATTGAACCTGGGGCTTTGGAACCTCAGGCATGAGAGTCTGTTTGCATAACCATTATGCTATCTACCCCTGCCCCACAAAAGTAATTTTGATAGTGGGTGCTATGTGGAAATGTTCCCTCTAATCTTACAATCTTGTAAGTCATTATTAAATCACTAATAACTATTTTAAATGGGACCTAGAAAAGTAAAAGTGAATAAAATAAAAACCAATTAGTAATTCCATCTATATGTCACGCACTATTTTAGATGCTAGGGATTTAGTAATGAAAATCCTGTTGCACAGAGTTTAAATTTTAGAAAGAAAAAATAAGAAATTGGAGATATATATATATGTATGTATGTATATATATATGTTAGTATTATGATACACATTAAGTAGACTAAAGAGAGTGCCAAGTGAATTTCAGCTGTACATTTTTTATGGTTGGTCAAAAAAAGCCTATGAGAAACTCTTTGAGCTGTAATTAAACCCTTTGGGGTCTCAGTCCCATCATAGATAAAATTAGAACATTCCTAGGTGATGACTAAAAAGCTGTAAAACTTTGTGCTTTCTTTAAGGAACGTATCTTTGGGCCAAATAATCTTTCATGTGTGTAAATGATAGCATTTGTTATCCATTGATCTTAAACTGTAATAAGAGTGTTCATTGATTGCAAACATTAATTCCTTTTTACACTTAGGGAATTTAAACTGAGAGTTAAATGCATTCCTGAAGGTTGCATACAATAGTAAAAGAAAGATTGGATCTATCAATTCCCTTTACTCTCGGTCTGAAAATTCCACTTCACTATGTGGTATGATAAAAAGAGAACTGAACTATCAGAGCACTTCTAAGTAGACTAAATGTGTGTTGACCATGATAAACTAAAATATTTACAAATAAGGAGTTGGATACAGATTATCTCACTATACTCATTTATGGTAGGCAGGTAAGCCATGTAACCTGCTTTAAACTAGTAAAGCAGCAAAACCCCCCCAGAAAATCTATAATTTTAATCAAAAGTTTGTTTCAGCCATTGAAATTCTGTTATTGCTGCTTACAAACATTAAAGTCAATCAAAACATCAGTAGCTTTGCAAGATCAATATTTTTAATATGTTTGCATTGCAATACTGCAGATTTTTGGCTAATGGATTGCACCCATATTGATTTCCATGGGATATGTTAGTCTGATACTGAAATAATTTCTTTTAAAAAAAACAGAGATTATTGGTTCAGAATTTTGAAGGAGATAGAAGTATAAAAATTGGTTATTGACAAAATTGCTTGGGGTGAGTGATCCTTGGGCACTTGCAATAAACTTGTGGCACTCAGTCACTACTGAATACTATCTTAGTCCCTTAAACTGAAAAATCCATCAATAACCTATTACAACAATGCAAATTGTCATGAAGTAACAAACTAGGCATGTAAGAATCACATTTCATCAAAATATATACACATAAGTTTGGAAGTATTGGAAATGTCTGCCGACTGGTTTTGAATTTTCCTAATGAAAATAGTTTGAGTGGCTTTAAAGCAGGTAAACTGCTACAAAATAACATAAAAGGAAACAGACAATTATTCTATGAACAATAAGGAAAGTGAAAACACCATACCATGTCAAATGACAGACTTATTTTGATTCAGAGCAAAATTGCAATTATTGCTCTCTTCTCAAAACATAGGAATAATGTAGGCATTAGATTAGCTGCAAATACATTAACTCAAGATATGAATCTAATACACATTAAATTTCTCTTGGTCTTTGGTTAAGAGAATCATAGTTTCATGTAGCAAGTTTGTTTACTCTGTATTTTCATTTAGTGACCATTACAAATCTATGAATTCTTTCTCTCTTGGAAACAATCTAGTCTTTTAGAGGAAAAAAAAAGTAATAATGTTTTAATGTTTGTTTATACCTATACAATAATATTAGTATTAACTACACATTTTATAATATATATAAAATTTATTTCACTTTAAAATTGTATGTATTGTGGAAACCTTTATTTGCTTTGAAAGGAGCATGGGATAAAGTTAAAAATGAAACCAAAAATTAGAAATCATGACTGTTGAATTTTGTTGGCATCTCTATCAGTCTGTTGACTATTTTCCTTTAATAGTAAGTTGAGCTTTATAAGTAGAAAAAAAATGATCACAAGTCTTTTTACTGCATAAAATGCTAATTTTCTTTTTTTTTTTTTTAAATTTTTTATTTAAGAAAGGATTAGTGAACAAAAACATAAGGTAGAAGGGGTACAACTCCACACAATTCCCACCACCCAATCCCGATAATCCCCCCCCCTCCCATGGTAGCTTTCCCATTCTCTAGCCCTCTGGGAGCATGGACCCAGGGTCATTGAGGGTTGCAGAAGGTAGAAGGTCTGGCTTCTGTAATTGCTTCCCCGCTGAACATGGACAGTGACTGGTCGGTCCATACTCCCAGTCTGCCTCTCTCTTTCCCTAGTAAGGTGTGTCTCTGGGGAAGCAGAGCTCCAGGACACATTGGTGGGGTCTTCAATCCAGGGAAGCCTGGCCAGCATCCTGGTGGCATCTGGAACCTGGTGATTGAAAAGAGAGATAACATATGAGGCCAAACAATTTGTTGAGCAGTCATGGATCCCAAGCTTGGAATAGTGGAGAGGAAGTGTTAGGGAGGTACTCACTGCAAACTCTAGTGTACTTCTGCTTTCAGGTATATATTTTGCAGTAGTTTATGGATACGTGTGAACATAAGCTCTCTCTCACAGAAACTGGTGTATATCTATATTATGGGACTTTGTTAGAAAGTGAACTACCTGAGATGAAATTAGAGTGTACTATAAAAGGAAAGGTCTCACCCGAGTAATGAAGTTGAAGGGTTGTCATTCCACACGTGAAGTCTCTGGATACAGTCTGAGGTGAAGCATATTGCGGTGGCAATCATTGCTTTGGTTAGGTTGTGATCGGCGGATGCATTATTATTTGGTTTGGATTGGGAGATGCATATGAGAAAGTGGGCCCTATCCAAGGGTTCCAGGACTGGGGGAAGTAGGGGCTCTATAGTAAAGATGTGAGGTTCCTGCTGTCTCAGACAAATTTTTTTTTTTTTAATTTTTTATTTAAGAAAGGATTAGTGAACAAAAGCATAAGGTAGGAGGGGTACAACTCCACACAATTCCCACCACCCAATCCCCATAACCCACCCTCTCCCATGATAGCCTTCCCATTCTCTAGCCCTCTGGGAGCATGGACCCAGGGTCGTTGAGGGTTGCAGAAGGTAGAGGGTCTGGCTTCTGTAATTGCTTCCCCAAGATGCTAATTTTCATGGGATAGCATTGATAATCTATTTCATAGCTGTAATATCTAGTAGCCATTTTTTGCCAAATTTATTTCATCCTCTATTGACTTCTTTTTGTATTTTTTTTTTCATTAAAACTAGCTTTCTGCTCTCTCTGTCTCAATTTCTCATTATAAATTTTGAGTCAAAAAAATTAAAAACAAGCATCTTCAAATTCAGTTGATAATAGCCTTTTCTCTTCCTAATCTGTTTTGCATTTATACCTGAATATGGCTTCTCAGATATTCTGTGTCTTCTCCATCTGTTAAGGTGTTAGAACATTTTTTTTCATTCTTTTTTATTGAGGTGAATGTTTACAGTGCGGTAGTTAATACATTATGCACCAGGACCACAAAGTTCTCTTTCCCCCCTCCCTCCTCCTTCTTCCTCTCAGACCTTTGCTTTGATGCAATATAGGATGCCCAGACCATGTTTCAATTTGTGTCCTCCCTCTCTGGCCATATTTGTTAAGTCCCACTTACAAATAAGATCATTAGGTAGTTGTTTTCTCTTTTTGGTTTATCTCATTTAACATGATGTTTTCAAGTTCCATCCAAGATAATGCAAAGGAGATGGCTTTATTATTTGTAACAGCTAAGTAGTATTCCACTATTTAAATATACTACATTTTTTAATTGGAGAGAGTAACAGTTTACAGTCTCTTTGCATAGCCATTATGCTATCTATCCCTGTGCTCTTCCCCATCATTTCTCCCCTGCTGGGAAGATGAATGAAAATTATTTCTGGCATGCTAAAGGCAGGAGTTCTGGCTTCTGTAATTGCTTCTCCACTGGACATGGGTATTGGGAGGTCAATGCATAACCCCCCAAGCCTGTTTCTGTGTTTCCCTAGTTGGGTAAGGAAAGGGAAGGTTCCAGGACACATTGGTGAGGTTGTCTGTTCAGTGAAGTGAGGATGGAATCATGTTAGTGTCTGCAACTTGATGGCTGAAAGGCTGTAAGATATAAAGCAGGACAAAATGATTAATTAACAGGAACCAAAAACTTGGAATAGAGCAGATGAGAATAGGGATCTTAGGATGGAAAGAAGCTAGGAAGTTTATTTTAGGTTTGTTGCTTGGTGCCCATAGAATTCAAGTGAATTACTCAAGGTTACACTGCTAGTTAATTTCAGTAACAGGACATAACAGGAAAAAAAGAATAAAAACTCATAAACCAGGGGTCTAAATGAGTTTTTCATTGAGGTAGTATGTGTGTAGGATGGGTTGTTGAAGATCATATCAGGGAATGTTGTAAGAGTCTGTAGTGGTACACAAAGTATTAATTCCAACTAGTTTTCCTTGAAATACTAATCCTGAGATATACAGATTGGGGGCAAGTTCTTAGTTTTAAAAATTAAAGGAAATGTTGTATATTAAATTTCCTCTTAGAGCTATAGTACATATTAACATATTACAAATCTGTACCAGCCTTTGAGCAGTGGTGCATCCAGTATAGCACACATTACCAGCATAAGGACTAAGGTTCAAGCCACTGGTCTCCACTGCGGAAGAGGGGCAGGGAGTAGTCAAGCAGGGATGTACATGTCTCTCTCTTTATGGGAAGAAAGAAAGAAAGAAAGAAAGAAAGAAAGAAAGAAAGAAAGAAAGAAAGAAAGGAAGGAAGAAGGAAGGAAGGAAGAGAAAGAAATAAAGGGAGGGAGGGAAAGGAAGAAAGAGGGAAAGAAAGAAAGAGAGAGAGAGAAAGAAAGAAGGAAGGAAGGAAGGAAGGAAGGAAGGAAGGGAGGGAGGGGAGAGAAGAGAGATGAGGAGAGGGAAAGAGGAGGAAAGGAAAGGGAAGGGGAGGGAAAGGAAGGGAAGGGAAGGGAAGGGAAGGGAAGGGAAGGGAAGGGAAGGGAAGGGAAGGGAAGGGAAGGGAAGGGAAGGGAAGGGAAGGAATGGAAAAAGGAAAGAGGAAAAGAAAGGGAAAGGAAAGGAAAGCATGGCCACAAGGATTGGTAGATTCATTGTGCAGGAATCAAGCCCCAGCAGTAACCCTAATGAAAAAAAAAAAAAAACAAGACTATATCAACACAATCCAATTCACAAGTTTATTTGCTTATCTATCTTTGTTTAACTACATAAACATATTACTGTTTTCCAATGATACTGTTTTCAACATTTATAATTATTGCTTACCTTCTTATTAAGACATATGTATTAAGTTAAAAGTGGTGAGAGAGCTAGAGAGTTTGTGATTTAAGTGATCACACAGATAGTATGACTGACTGAAAATGAATGAACTCCAAGAACTATGTATAAAATTTTAGCTATGAGAGTGGCAAAGAAACTTGGAGATTAGTTAGTTACATGGGATGTACTAGATATACTGCTGAAATTAACTGGCAGTGTAACTTTGAGTAATCCACTTGATTTCTGTGAGCCCCTATTTCCTCATTCAAAATATTGAGAGATACCCACTTCTCATCACTGAAGATAGTAAAAATAACTACTTGTTGGATTTCTTTTAACAGGAATTATAATTTGTAATATACTACATTTATATACACAATTTTAAGTATATGCTATTAATGAACATTACACATTCACTTTTTTTTATTTATTTTACTCTCATTCTGGGTTTATAAAAAATGGTGGGATATTTAAAAGTATACCAATGTGTATTATGTACATTATGTACCATTAGGACTAAACTTTTTTAAATCTTAAAATGTGAAAGCTCCAGTTGTCAGAAGATCATAATGTCTTTACTTTTAAGGACTGTTAAAAAATCACCTTCTGTGAGATCTCAGCTTTGGGATTTTTCTGACATTTCAAGGCTTAAATTTGAAAGTGTAGAGTCTCTATAAATACATCACCACAAGCCCAAAAAAGTCAAGAAATGCAAAAGGTTAGATTTTTACTAACTCCTCTCCCACATTATGCTCCAATTGAATCATGCAACTTAGAGTTAAATACGTGATCAGGAATGCTTGATGTGAAATACAATTGAAAAGATGATATGTTAAACTTTTCTCTTCAAATTTTAGGGAATAAAATTTTGTATGTAAATCATATACCATCACATTTTTTTGTATGTGCCCTTAAGGCTTTTTTTTTATGTTTTCTTCACATAGTCCCCTCATTTACAACTTTATCTTGCTGTGGACTAACCATATGGGAAATCCACTATTTTAAACTGAAGCTATTTTTGTGGTGTTACTGCATAAGAAAAATGCCTTTAGAGTAGAAAAGTTACGTTTATGCCAGATTATATAAATAAAAATTAATTTTTTTCTAGTGGTCATTTCTTGATTTAATTCAAAGTATATCATTTTTAGTTCCTCCATATTTCTAGGAACTCTTCATTGCCACAACTAAATAAAAATAGAAGAAAATAAAGAAGACATGCCATAAGACCTGGCCATTCTCAATGTGTTGAAGATTTTAAATTATGTAAAATTTATATGAGACATATAAATGAAAGGATAGACTTCAGTAGTTTCTTTTTTTTTCTTTTGCTTTAAAAATAGGGTATTTCTCTCCCGCAGCAGCATCTCACATCTCATACATATGTGCATATTTAGTTTTCTGTGTAGCATTCAGTCTCAAGAACACCAATTATAATTTTAAATCATCAATAAGATATATGCCTAAAGTACAGTAGATGTTACATTTCATACCTCTTGTAAGATTTCCCATCTAAAAGCAGTTTACTTTTTGCCATTATTTTCATGCTTCTAGTCCTTGTAAACTTTATAATCACTTATATTCTGCCTTTTAAAAGTTAAATACACTCTGCATTTGTAGTGTGCAATATGTACAGAGCTTTCATGTCTGACAAAGGCCTTATTGATGGTAATTGGTTTCCATATCAAGGAGTACAGTGAAAATACAACATATAGAATCACCTGAAAATGTTTCTTTGAAGCCCCATTTGGAAGTACTTACAGAAATTGTTTCACATTGATTTGTTGTGTGCCTACTGCTATTGTTTACCCAAAAATCTTAGTTATACTGTATATTGATTTTTTTTTTCTTCTCTGTTGTCTCAGATCTCTGCCCAACTCAATTATGGTGGCCTCAGCAAAAATTTTCCAAATGGTAGTGTTTTAATTGTCCAGATATTGGGGGTCGGGTGGTAGGGCAGCAGGTTAAGCGCATGTGGCTCAAAGCGCAAGGACCGGCATAAGGATACCTGTTCGAACCCCCAGCTCCCCACCTGCAGGGGGTACGTTTCACAGGTGGTGAAGCAGGTCTGCAGGTGTCTGTCTTTCTCTCACCCTCTCTGTCTTCCCCTCCCCTCTCCATTTCTCTCTGTCCCATCCAACAACAAAGACATCAATAGCAGCAACAATAATAATTACAACAACAGTAAAAACAACAAGGGCAACAAAAAGGGGGAAAGGAATCAAATTTTTAAAAGAGTCCTGATATTGTTCTCTGAAATCTCCACCCTGATATTATACTTCTCTTCTATTGAAAGGTTAACTATATTCTGTAATTTTGTTCTCTTGTCAGGGAGATAGGACAATGAATATGCAAAGAGACATTCAAGCTGAGGCTCCAAAGTCCCAGATTCAATCCCCCACACCACCATAAACCATAGTTAAGCTGTGCTCTGGTAAAATAAATAAGTAACATAAACCATAATTTTATTGTCATTCATACACTTAATACAGCACAGATATCATGTTGAAACTTCTCAGGAAATAAAATGTGTTTTCTACAGTGGGTCCAGCTTGGGGGATGTACTCTAGAGTTAAAATATGCCTGTTGACTATCTTTGAAGTTTGATATCACATGAGAACCAGCTTTCCAAATAATTCTGTTCTTTGTGTATAATGAAATTCTTTCTTAGAAATCATTCTTGGGATTCGGGCTGTAGCGCAGCGGGTTAAGCGCAGGTGGCGCAAAGCACAAGGACCAGCATAAGGATCCCAGTACGAACCCCGGCTCCCCACCTGCAGGGGAGTCGCTTCACAGGCGGTGAAGCAGGTCTGCAGGTGTCTATCTTTCTCTCCTCCTCTCTCTCTTCCCCTCCTCTCTCCATTTCTCTCTGTCCTATCCAACAACGACAACAACAATAATAACTACAACAATAAAACAACAAGGGCAACAAAAGGGAATAAATAAATAAAATAAATATTAAAAAAAAATCATTCTTGGCCAAGATTTGTTAACCTCTGGAAAAAAAAAACATATTTGGGTTCCATAAGCATTTTCAGCATACTCCGAAGTCATTTTCATTCATTCACCACTCAGTTGTTCCATTATTACCCTCCAGTACACATAGACATTCGGCTACACAGTAGGTAAACTAGTAGAGGAAGGACTGAGAACCCCAGGACAGGGATGAGGGCCCAGTTTGGTGTCTCCTTGGCTAAGTTCCATTTTGGACTGCTCGTTGTTTTTCTTTGATGTGGGGTTTAATTACTTATCTCTAAACATAAGGCTCAATTGGTAGGAGCTCGTGTGGGGAGAGCCATTTGCCCTTTCACAAATTAAAAAAAAAAAAATGTAGCATCACTAACCGTTTATTTTCCACAGACAACCATCCAGTGAATGTGGTATAAAAAAGGTTTTTGACTGCCCACTTTTGCTCAAGCTAGTCCTGATTTATGTCATGACCTCACAATAGCCTCTCGTGCCTGCCTGGCCACAAAGCTTGATTATTTTGTAATTTGAGCTTAGCGGGGATTCCAGCCGTGCTTCCCTGCTCGTGGGCAGCAGAATGTGGCAGCCTGCCTGTTCACTTGCCTGAGCTGCTATGATCAGATTACGCCTTCTCAGCATTTCTTTCCTTGGCTGCCTATGAAGTTCAGAGAAACTTAAAGTCAACCCTCTTGAATTTTACAGCCTTTAATAGAGACAAAAATAAGAACTATTAAAGGATTTATGGATTTTTTTCATTGCAGGTGTAAGGGAATCACAAAGGCACTCTACACTAAATATCTCTGTTGGTAAGAAGGAAAACAAATATGTGAACTTTTTTCACAGCCTGCAATTTCTAAATACCATTTTTCCAACTTGAATGTTACTCTCAGAGATTCAGTTCAGTTGGATTTTAATTTTCAGTGTTTAAGCATTTGCATAAAATCTTCAGGGCCTTTATAAAAGATGGGGGGTCAGTTTTTTTGTGGTTTGTTGTTAAAAGCAAAAACACTACAGCCCATTGTAATTAGGAAAGCACCTTTCTTGCTATTACCCTTTCAGTCAGATTTTCATAGAATGATGATATTTGTCAACATCTTTATGAGATAACATGACTGCATCCTGTTGAGGTTGCAGAAGGAGAGCACAGTGTCCAATTTGGCACGGTGACATGACGTGAAAAATTTAGAACCCACAGGGCTTCCATTTCCTTCATCTAAAATACGAACTGAGCGCCAAGAATGTGGAGGTCCTCTGTGGGGCACTGGAGATAGAATTAAGAGCAAGACACGTGATCTCTACTCTCCCCAAGCTTATAATTCAAACTTGAAAGTTAAAATTACTGGCCAGTCAATATCATCAGAAGCTATTAGGAAAATGTGTTAGCATAATTTCAAATTCTGTAAATTGTCAGCTAGAGAAACCGAGAGGATTGTGAAGGCTTCGGAGTTCATTTTGTAGAGCCGCCTTCTTGCTATGACGAAACCCCTCTATAGTATTTGTTCACAGGAGTAAAAGCAATATGCACTTCACATTACGTTGTGCACAAATGAAGAAATCATGGTTATAAGCTATAATCTAAAATCTAGCCAAAGCTTGATTAATATGGTTTTATTTTCTGACACTCTCATACATGCAGTGGACCAGCAGGGAAGCTAGAAAATGAAGCATCAACAATGTGGTGCCAGTTTCCTTTAAAATCCTAATATATGTTTTGTAAACAAAGCTTATAAAACTTAGTACTCTACTAATTAAATAACAAGAAAGAGTTTATGAATACATGAAAAGCCAGAATTTAAAATGCCTTCAGGGGAACAGGTGCTGTAATGACATCACTGTGTGTCACACAACCTCCTCCCCCACCCTCCTTGATACTTACATTTGGTCATAATGGAAAGAAATTGATTCCAAATGTGTTTTCTTGACCTCCTTCTCCATTCATGTTAGTGCCTAACCTTAAATGATGTTTCTACAATCTCGGTTGTATTTACAGTAATTATATGCATAATGTAGCATATTATTGTCCGGACTTCCTGTTTAATCAGTACAGCGCTTCTTACAAGTGCAGCTGAAAAGGGCAAACAAAATTAAAGCTTTATATACCAAAACAAGTTTGATTTGCTAAGCTCCCAGCATTCCAAAGTACACAAATTTGTTCCACTAAGTTTTCCGATGGCTTGCAGATGGGCAATGATTAATCAGAGAGCTAACTGTGAAGTAGTTTGCAATTAAACTGGAAAGCTCTGAAGCATGCTAATTGAATCAGAAAATTAGAGACACTGAACAGTAATTGGCTATTTCTCATGCAGCAGGTGCCAGGCCACTCATCTGTGGAACAAGGTATTTAAGGCACATTAGCACTAGTAAAAATACTTCTTGATATGGAACAGTTAGATTTTCTGCTCATTTTCACCATGGATGTCAAAACATACAGCTGTGCTATCTGGTACTTGCAATTCATGTTTGAAGAATTTAAGTTAGGTAAACATATGGGAGAGAAGTGCCGGGCAACCTCTGAGTACCCAAGAAACGTTTTAGAAGTGAAATCAAAATGAGGGGCTAGGGTTTTGTTTTTTTTTTTAACTCAATCACTTCTGCTGTCTTATCATATATATTTAGAAGTTGAATTTTCTGTTTTGCGTTAGTTTAAAGCAACGGCGGTATAAATCTAGTACTGCTGTGAGCTTAGTAGATGCATATAGCCGATTCATATCATGTCTCAGCATGAGTTTATATCTTCTAATTAGTGCTACCATTTTATAGAGTGAGCACATGCTATGAAAGTTTGTTTGCCATGCCAACAGGGACCAGCACATGTAGGTTTTTCTTCAGTGGAATAATCTGCCACAAGATCGTGAATAACTGTAACCTAACCAGTGGGTAACCACACAAGAATGGGATTTAATAAGTTCAATTGTAGTGATTTGTTTAATAATAATCTTTTTTGTAGTATCAAGGATGGTGCATATGGCTTCTGGTTCCCATTGCTTTAATTAGAGTTCAGTACTGTTATTGGATAGTGAAAAATACAGATGAAAATAAAAGTACACCAAATTATGTGTTAGGATGTAGAATATTACAATATTCACATGCTAATCATATTCCTTAGCAGACGACTGAAGAAAATAGTGTTTGAACCAAGAAACACAAATTATAAATTGTAAACAGTGCATAGGAGATATGATATAACTGTGTCTCATTTAAATTGAGGTAGGGCTTTTTTTTTTTCCCTCTGCACAAATAATGTTCCTTCATTACGTTTTCAAGTCTCTTTTACAGTGTTTTATTAAGAACACTTGGCAACATGTTACCAAAAAGTATTTATGTGTAGCACACAACTACTTTCAAACATATAACACACTAGGAATGTATACTTTTTGTCTTCAAGCTTTATGGTTTGTTTGTTTGTAGTATAAACTAAAGCCCCTCTTTAGTAGGACTTCTTCCTCACCCCCAATAAGCCATGTTCATTTTGCATTCTTTAGTTTGAGAGCTCTTCTAAAACATTTACATGATCAATGTCTTTGGCTTGAGGGATAAAGTTTGCTCTTCCATGGACAAGTGAGAACATATTGATCATTTTATTCTATTTGCTATTTCTAAATTCAATATACCTCTTGAGTCGATAAGCGAGATGGAGAGCATATTCTTTTTTGTATGTGCCTGGTTGTAGCTTGTTCTCAAGATCCAAGATACATTTTTGATTAATCACGAATGCTCTGAGGTCATGGAGAGCAAATGTGTTTGTGGAGTGTCAGCTGATGCTGTCAGATAAATGTCTTAAGCTTAGCCAGGGTTCATGCCCCAGCTTTAGGCTGTGCCAAATGTCTCCCCTTGTTGAGGAAGATAACAGCTACACTGGAGGCGACTGAGCTGTTTGTTCACTGAAAGGGCTGACCTTGCCATATGGGGCTACAATCAGGTGAAAGAAAGAGTGTAGATGTTTTAATTGAAACTTTACAAATTTAAACTTCATTTGATGCACATGATCTTGGTATCCACTAATTTACATTCTAGACCTAACATCTAGTCTGATTATTGTGATGTGATATTTCTTCTGTTTTTCTAGTTAGACCCTGTAGGATGAATAATTTCTCCAATATTGTTCTTAGTGTATTCTGAGAGTATTTTTGGCACTATCAGTGTGCTATTAAAATTCTGCAAAAGCACAAAATTGCTTATTAGAATATAAAGGATATATTTATCTTTAGATATATAAAGTAGAAATTATTCCTGCTTTTTTTTTTTCAGATCCACAAAATAAAAAATATGATATGGGCAAAGAGAGGTCACTTGTGTTAATGACCCCTGTCCATGTACCCTCTTATCTTCAGAGAACTCATTTAATCACATTTACCCCCACTTACAGTAATTTGTCTTCTTTTACTAGACAGAGTCTATAAATAGGAAATAATGACAAACTTAAACTAACACCTGGAGAATGCTTTGTACAGAGGCATTCTCTGTTTGAGACGAAAGGCAATCAAATTGATCATATGGTGATGCATAAATCTGTGATCTCTACAGGCTGTCTATGGGCACTTACTGCAAAATACCTTTTTTGTTGTTGTTGTTTTGTTTAAGTGCCCCTTTTCTACCTTATCCAAGTTTGTTCTTTTCTCCAGAAGAATCGAGTCTACTTTTCATTCCTCTCAATAAGTTCATATTACCATGGGTAAATCATTAGTGCTAATTAGACAAAATAATGCTCTTTTAAAAAAAGATAGAAAGAAATAACACATCTGTCATGAATTCCCTCCAGATCTCTTGAAATGAGACATTTTAAATATTTTATGCCGAACACAAAATATCTTGAGGAAATGGTTTCATATTCCATATCCCAAAGCAAAACCATCATTGTCAGAGAATAGCATTACTTAGAACCAATCCATTTTGAGTTATTTTAATCAAAATTTTCTCACATTTGAAATGTAGGTTCCATTGGCTATATATAAGAAAATTAGACTGTAAGACAAAAAAAAAAAAAAAATCTTAATAGAACTGGGTGAAAATGAAAGATATTTTTAATTTGAAGAGTTTCCCTTTATCAAGTAATAGAAAAGTGCTATATTTCAGCAGCTAAAGATAACTGTTAATTAAATGAACAAAATAAACTTTGGTTGAAGGTTGTTTTTTTTTTTTTTCCATTTCATGGAGGGGTATGTACACTCAGGATCTTGCACAAGTGCTCTACTTCTGAGTGGTCTCCCTAGGCCCAATGCTTCTATTCTTTTTTATTGGCATATCAGCAACACTTTACACCCATGGACCTCCCCCACATGCTATTCATAATGATCCCACTGTGGAGTCAGCATTTGGGCTGAGTCTTACCCATGGCAAGACATGTGTTCTACTGGGTGAGCCATCTTCCAGCCCTCAGCTTAGGCCTGGGTGAATTTTTTTTTTTGCCTCCAGGGTTATCGCTGGGGCTCAGTGCCTGCACTATAAATCCAATGGGTAGGGTGGAGGCCACCCTTCCCATTTAGTTGCCCTTGTTGTTGTTATTGTTATTGTTGCCATTGCTGCTGTTGCCACTGGATAGTACAGAGAGAAATGGAGAGAGGAGGGGAAGGCAGAGAGGGAGAGAGAAAGATAGACACCCACAGACCTGCTTCACCGCTCGTGAAATGACCCCCCTGCAGATGGGGAGCTGGGGGCTCCAACCAGAATCCCTAGCTTTGTGCCATGTGCACTCAGCCCCCTGCGCTACCATACGCCCCTCCCCTCCGTGAGATTCCTGTCCAGTGCAGTCATTTGTTTAGTTCATAGTGATCTTAGCCTCGTTATTGAATAATTATTGAACATTGTCATGCCTAAAAACAGATCTAGGAAGAGATTGGAACTGTTTGATTTTTCATAGGTATTTTGTTTCATTTAGAATAGTAATAATTGATACCGACTGGCATAGTAAGGTCTTTTCCTAACACATGGAAGAATTCTCAAGACTGTCCCATCTGTGGAAGAAAATAGTAAAATAAACTCATGTTGAGCAAGACTCACTCAGCCCTTTTTCAAACTTACTATCTCTTTTTGTTTCTTCTTTTAAATATTTATTTATTAATAACAGAGAGGAGAGAGAGAACGAGAGCACACCAGAGCATCACTCAGGCACAGGCAATGCTAGGGATTGAACTCAGGACCTCATACTTGTAAGTCCAGCAGTCTAGCCTCTGCACCACCCCCAGGTCTCAAAATACATTCTTGGTAGTGAATGTCTGAGTATCTAATAATTCTCTTCTCTGTGAAATAAAACATCTATCTTTTCTTTTTTAAAAAGTGTTTAATTATCATTATTTATTGGATAGAGACAGCTAGAAATCAAAAGGGAAAGGGTAATGGAGAAGGAGAGAGATAGAGAGCAAAACTGCTTTACCACTTGCAAAGCTTTCCCCATGCAGGGGGAGAGCAGAGGCTCAAACCTGGGTCCTTCTGCATTGTAACATATGCGCTCAACGAGGTGCCCCACCACCTAGCCCAGGACTAAGACATTTATTAAGACCCTTGAATATTCCTGGAGGCACTTCTAGTCTTGACCAAAACAAGTGTATTTAGGTTCAACCTTGTCAAGCACCAAAGGTAGAAAGTGGTGTCGATTCCGGTTCGAGCCCCTGACTCCCCACCTGCAGCGGAGTCGCTTCACAAGCAGAGAAGCAGGTCAGCAGATGCCTTTCTCTCCCCCTCTCTGTCTTCCCTTCCTCTCTCCATTTCTCTCTGTCCTATCCATCAACGATATCAATAACAACAACGATAACTACAACTATAAAACAACAAGGGCAACAAAAGGGAATAAATAAATAAATCTTAAAAAAAGAAAGAAAGAAAGTGACCACCAAGGATGGTTCTCAGCATCTGCTCCTGACTGTTTTGTAACTAGGTGAGTCAGGATCTTCCTCTTCCACAGTCTTAACTTACCTCTGTCCTGGTCCCTTTAAATGTGTGTTCCAAGCTCAGGCCACAGTACTGAAAGTTATGTTTCTGAGTTTATCTGGTAGCATCCGAGGAACATGGAGGAGTGAATAGTGTTTATTTTTCTTGCTGGAGCAGCATAACCTGAGTAAATCTTCAACCAGCTGCGACTCTCCCCACCCCACAGAAATCACCCATGGGAGTGCTCTTCACCTGGTACTCCCTGAAACTAAGTACTTGAGATAATACAAGAAAGGAAAGTTACTATCCCTTAACCAATATTTGCTACTTTGCCTATTTATGTTATTTTTATTCTGTTGAAATAAATAAGCTTTAATATACCTATAGGATTTCTTTTTTAAAAAAAAGAAAGAAAAGAAAAGAACCTTAGAACTCTTTTCTTTATTTCAGCCTACTCATAGATGTGTGAGAAAGCCACTACCTAGGAAAAGTTAAGAGACATGCCCACAATTCTGAGAAGTCATAAGATTCCAAAGGAAGGGTATAACAATATGTGGAATTTTTAATTATATTTGCTTTTCTTTTTTATTTTGTTATGTTATATATGTATATAATGTACATATACGTATGTACATACACAGCAAGGAGACAGAGAGGGACAGTGGAAGAGACCACAGCACTGAAGCTTCCATTAATAAGGAGAGGGCAAGACTCAGGTCTGGGTCCTGCACATTGCAAAACAGCACACTATCCAGGTGAGCTATTTTGCTGGCCTTTCCAGGTTTTTAAAAAATATTTATTTATTTATTCTCCTTTGTTGTTTTATTGTTATAGTTATTATTGTTGTCATTGCTGTTGGACAGGACAGAGAGAAATGGAAAGAGGAGGGGAAGACAGAGAAGGGGAGAGAAAGATAGACACCTGCAGACCTGCTTCACCGCCTGTGAATCGACTCCCCTGCAGGTGGGGAGCCGGGGGCTCGAACCGGGATCCTTACACCAGTCCTGGTGCTTTGTGCTACCTCCTTCCCAAGTTTTCTCTTGCCACAATTTTTTGAAGAAAAGTCTGTTACCAAAGACAAAACTGAATGTGTTTTGTAGGGGTGAGCAGAGAACCCCTTTATAATATCTCTATTTCTTAATATACATCATCTACCTTTGTTCATACCCAAGCTGGCTTTTTTTCCTTCCCACTTAAAGCTTAAGTGAAACAGCAGGAATTATTTCAATTACCAACAAGTAGAGAAAAATTTTTTTATTTATTTTATTTTTTCAGAGAGACAGAGAAAGAGAAACACCAGAGCACTGCCCACCTCTGGCTTATGGTGGTGCAGGGAATTGAGCCTGGGACTTTGGAGCCTCAAAGCATGAGAGTCTCTTTGCATAACCATTATGCTATCTACCCATGCCCTATTTTTAATTGTCTTTTTATTTTTTTATTTGAGAAAAAAATTAAGAGTTAGTACATTGAAGTGATTTTTTTTTTCCTGAGCTCTGAATCTCTTATTCTGTATAAAAGCTCACTTTAAAAATTGGGCTCACCTCCAATGAGCCCAAAGTTCCAGAAAGAAACCGCTACTACATATCCAAAACATTTTTTTCTATAACTGAAAGTTTGCTTATTTTTTTGTAGTATGTAAAGTGTGATGATATTTTAGAATTAGAGTTTAGAGTGAGAGTTGTAAATACAGCTTTTTTTTATTAATTAAGTGGTAGGAGAGGTTTTGGTTATACAGAAAGCTTTTTAAAGAGATGACTTTAGTCATTTAGTGGGGGTTGTATTGTCATGTGGAAAACTGAGAAATGTTATGCATATACAAACTATTGTATTTACTGTCAACTATAAAACATTAATCCCTCAAAGAAATTTTTTTTTATATTTTATTTATTTATTCCCTTTTGTTGTCCTTGTTGTTTTATTATTGTTGTTGTCGTCGTTGTTGGATAGGACAGAGAGAAATGGAGAGAGGAGGGGAAGACAGAGAGGGGGAGAGAAAGATAGACACCTGCAGACCTGCTTCACCGCCTGTGAAGCGACTCCCCTGCAGGTGGGGAGCCGGGGTTCGAACCGGGATCCTTATGCCGGTCCTTGTGCTTTGCGCCACCTGCGCTTAACCCGCTGCGCTACAGCCCGACTCCCCAAGAAATTTTTAAAAAGAGAGAGAGAGATGACTTATCATGGTCTGGGAGGTGGCGCAGTGGATAAGGCATTGGACACTGAAACATGATGTCTTGTACAAGACAGCAGCACAAGTGCCAGACTGATGTCTGGTTCTTTCTCTCTCTCCCCCTATCTTTCTCATAAATAAATAAAATAAAAATTAAAAAAAGAGATGAATTATCACTTAGAACAAGTTCTTAGCAGCATTGTAATTCTACTCTAATTCAATGTATCATCCAAAATTATTTTTTTGCATTTGGAATTTATCATTATTATTTTTTTAATTTATCTTTTATTTAAGAAAGGATAAATTAACAAAACCATAGGGTAGAAGGGGTACAATTCCACACAATTCCCACCACCCAATCTCCATATCCCATCCCCTCCCCTGATAGCTTTCCCATTCTCTATCCCTCTGGGAGCATGGACCCAGGGTCATTGTGGGTTGCAGAAGGTGGAAGGTCTGGCTTCTGTAACTGCTTCCCTGCTGAACATGGGCTTTGACTGGTTGGTCCATACTCCCAGTCTGCCTCTCTCTTTCCCTAGTAGGGTGGGTCTCTGGGAAAGCAGAGCTCCAGGACACATTGGTGGGGTCTTTAATCCAGGGAAGCCTGGCTGTCATCCTGATGGCATCTGGAACCTGGTGGCTGAAAAGAGAATTAACATACAAAGCCAAACAAATTGTTGAGCAATCATGGACCCAAAGGTTGGAATAGTGGAGAGAAAGTGTTGGGGGGGGTACTCATTGTAAACTCTAGTGTACTTCTGCTTTCAGGTATATATTTTGCACTTGTTTATAGATACGTGTGAACATATGCTCTCTCTCACAGAACCTGGTCTATATCTAGGTTTTGGGACTTTGTTAGAAAGTGATCCACCTGGGATGGAATTAGAGAATGCTATGAAAGGAAAGGTCTCACCCGAATAATGAAGCTGAAGGGTTGTCATTCCACACCTGAAGTCTCTGGACACAGTCTGAGCTGAAGCATGTTGAGGTGGCAATCGATGCGTTGATTAGGTTGCGATCAGCAGATGCAATATTATTTGATATAGATTGGGAGAGGCATGTGGAAAAGTGGGCCCTATCCTAAGGTTCCAGGACTGGGGAAAATATAGGCTCTCTAGTGGAGATGTGAGGTTCCTGCTGTCTTAGGGTTCAAAAAGACAATGGATAGTTATTGTTATCATCACATTATTTGGTAATTGGGTTAACTTTGAAAAGTCCTTTTGTTAGGGTTTGCTATATAGTATCCAGTATCTTGTAAATAGCTGTGCCACTGGTTGCTTCTTATCTACTTAGTCTAGGCTTTTGATAGAGTCCGCATATCAAATACACAGCCTATATATTAAGAAGACTCAGTCTGTGTTTTAAAAACTTCGAGACATGCAATTAATTTTCCCCCTCTCATATTAATTAACTAGTGAGTTATATGGCTACACTTTACTAGGAGTGTACATAAACACCATTCCCACCACCAAAAGACTGTGTCCCATCCCACCTACCCACCCCCACCCCCACCCCCCACCGGCCCAGGAAGCCGCATGTCCACCCTCCCCCTCACCACAGGGTTTTTACTTTGGTGCCCTACTTTCAATTTAGTCAGATCCTGCTTTTAGTTTCCCTTTCAGATCTTCTTTCTCAACTTCTGTTGATGAGTGGGATCATCCCATACTCATCTTTATCTTTCTGACTTAGCTCACTTAACATAATTCCTTCTCGCTCTGTCCAAGATGGGTCAGAGAAAGTGGGTTCATTGTTTTTGATAGCTGTATAGTATTCTATTGTGTATATATACCACAGCTTTCTCAGCCACTCATCTGTTGTTGGGCACCTGGGTTGCTTCCAGGTTTTGGCTATTATGAACTGTGCTGTTATGAACATAGGAGTACACACCTCTTTTTGGTTGGGTGTTATGGAGTCCTTGGGGTATAAGCCCAGGAGAGGAATTACTGGATCATATGGAAGGTCCATGTCTAGCCTTGTGAGAGTTTTCCAGACTGCTCTCCACAGAGGTTGGACCAATTTAATTCCCACCAGCAATGCAAAAGGGTTCCTCTGTCCCCACAGCCTCTCCAGCATTTGTTGCTGCCTTTTTAATGTATGCCATTCTTACAGGAGTGAGGTGGTATCTCAATGTCTTAATTTGCATTTCTCTGACAATCAGTGACCTGAAGCAGTTTTTCATATGTTTGTTAGCCTTTTGGATCTCCTTTGAGGTGAATGTTTTGTTCATATTCTCTGCCCATTTTTGGATGGGGTCATTTGCTTTTTTGGTGCTAAGTTTGCTGAGCTCTTTATATATTTTGGTGATTAGTTTCTTGTCTGATGTCTGGCATGTGAAGATCTCCCATTCTGTGAGGGGTCTCTCTGTTTGTTTAATAGTTTCTTTGGATGTGCAGAAGCTTTTCAATTTGATGTAGTCCCACTGGTTTGTTTCTGCTTTAGTCTTTCTTGCAATTGGGTTTATTTCATCAAAGATGTCCTTGAGGTGGGAAAGTGTTTTACCAATGTTTTCCTCTAAGTACTTGATTGTTTCTGGTCTAACAACCAGGTCTTTGATCCATTTGGAGTTGATTTTTGTTTCGGGAGAGATAAAGTGGTTCAGTTTCATTCTTCTGCATGTTACAACCCAGTTTTCCCAGCACCATTTATTGAAGAGAGCCTCCTTCTTCCATTTAATGCGTTGGGCCCCCTTATCAAAGATTAGATGTCCATAGCATTATTATTATTATTGATGTTCTAGGATCTTTTATTTCCTGGTTTTGAGAATTAAGAGGATAAGTATTACACTTACAGAGTGAAGGATTTCTGTAGTCTAAAGAGAAATCAGAGTATTAAATATCATATTTATTAAACCTCCCTGGTATGAGCATACAAACCCCACAGCTTCTGTTATAACTGTCTGAAGCCCTCAACTTATTCTCCTTGTATAATACATTATCTTCATGCAATCTATTAAATCCACAGGGTTTATATGCAAGAGAATTATGGTGGTTATCCTTTGTAGTTTTTTTTTTTTTTTTTTTTGCTTCTTTCTTTGTTTTAACAGAGCACTGCTCACCTCTGGTGGGCTGTAACACAGTGGGTTAAGCACAGGTGGCACAAAGCGCAAGGACCGGCATAAAGATCCTGGTTCCAGTCCCACCACACCCCCCACAACCCCCACCTGCAGGGGAGTCACTTCACAAGCAGTGAAGCAGGTTTGCGGGTGTCTTTCTCTCCCCCTCTCTGTCTTTCCCTCCTGTCTCCATTTCTCTCTGTCCTATCCAACAATGATGACATCAATAACAACAACAATAATAACTACGACAATAAAACAAGGGCAACAAAAGAGAATAAATATTTATAAAAATATATATATATAAGAACTTTGTCTTTACTCTTTTTTTTCTCCAATGATTGAATAACCCTTTACAGTAACTGATTTTCTCAAGTCATCCCCATTAAAACTTGAAAAATAGGAATCTTGTCAGTCAGATGAAGAAGAGCTATTCCCAGATAATAAGTAGGTCTTCCTAGTTTTTTCACAGCTGGCATGTTCTAAGATAGTGTGAGAACCATACCTTTTGTGTAAGAATCGTACCCTTTATTTGTTGAGTTTCATCACCTTTTAAAAGATTTTTAAATGATTTACTTTATTTGTGTTTGGTAGTTTGTTGATGCATGCATAGTTCTAAGAAGCATGATTATCTGCTCTCACAGACTAGTGTTTAGTTTCCTTCCTTCCTTCCTTCCTTCCTTCCTTCCTTCCTTCCTTCCTGTCTCTTCAGTAGCAGTAGTAAAGGAAAATCAGAGCTAAGAAGGGACAAGTTTAGTGTATTTTAAAAATGCAAATTATTGTGACTTTTCAAATTACAGTCCCATCAACTTAATTTAGATACTTTAGAGGGTACCTGTTATCGAAAATCATTATTCAAACCTTTGAGAATCACACATTTCTGTCTAATTATTAGCTTGCTTTTGTGAATGTCAAATTATAGGCCAATTCAGTTTCCACCATGGCAGATCGACAGACTTGTTAGATTGAGTAGAGGTGATGTCTGCATTATATATTGACTCTAGTAAAGCTATCCATTGTCTCTTTCATGGTCTGATGATCAATAAGGAGGGAACTGAATGAATGATAAGACAAGAAGGGAAGACTAAGATAAGCTGGTCTTAGCAAATATAATGATGGAGTAGAACACATACATAGTAAAATGAAGTTGATTTATATATCATGCTATTTACTTTTTCTAAAACTAATAACATATATAAAATATATATGTAGACATATGTATTTTAAATGATTTAATTCAAATGTACATTTTTCTCTATGAATCTGGTATTAATGGAAAGTTAGTGATTTGTCCCTTTCTGTGTTGCTTTTTTTTTTTAACTTTTCCTTCTATCACCTTTTTTTTTTTCCTATGTTGTTTTTTAATAGCATCCTAGCCCCATTATTTTGTTGACCTTATATAGGTGGATAGGAACTATTCAGTACTTCACTTTTAAAGATCATAGTCCTTTATACTTTATAAATAAAATAGCATTGACTCAACACAATATCTTAAAACCACTCTAATTAGGCTAACTTTTTCTCATCAAAAAGTAGCACTGAATTTATAAAATAAAAAGAATAACAGAATAAATACACTCAGCACTAGATATTATTCCTTAGTTTTCCATAAAAGTAAGTATACAATCATGCACGTTATGATTTTGTTATTTTTGCTTGTCCTTCATCATCCAAACTTGATCTTTTTGAAAAGATGACTAAGAATGATATTTTGTTTTTGTCATTCCAAAAAGTCAGGATGTCTACCTTTAATTGTACAAAAACTTTGTTGTCCATCTGCCTATATATTGGCTCAATGAATGAATGACTGTCACTAGCTAAACGATGACTTGACTTTCCAAATACATCCTTCTTAAAATTAACTTCTTTTATTGAGATATCAGAGCACTACTCCATCATGCAGTGCTGAGTATATAACCTAAGATCTCACATATGCAAGGTCTGCACTACCTACTGCTAAACCACCTCACTAGTTCCCCCCCCCCCAATTTTTTTCAGGGACAGGGAGAAACACTTGTGCTGTGTAATATTCCATATATATATATGTATGTATGTGTGCTTGAACCTTGTCTGTACACATGGAAGGTCACATGCCCTCCCCCCATATAAGCTAATCTTTTATTTTTACTTTAGTTATTTATTTGCCTCCAGGGTTATCGCCAGCACTACAAAGCCACTACTCCTTTTGGCCTTTTTTTCCCATTTTTGTATTAGATAGGACAGAGAGAAATTGAAAGAGGAGGGAAGGATAGACAGGAAGAGAGAAAGATAGATACCTGCAGACCCGCTTCGCCCACTTTGTGGGGAGCCTGCAGGTGGGAAGCTAGGGTCTGGAACCAGAATCTTTGAGTGGGTCCTTGTACTTCTCACTTTGCGCACTTAACCCAGTGTGCCACTGCCTGACCCCCACTTTATTGATTTTTTTTATATTTGATAAGACAAAGAGAAATTGAGAAGGGTGGGGAAGACAGAGAAAGAGAAAGAGAGACATCTACAGCTTTACCTCCTGTGAAGCTTAGCCCTTCCAGATGAGGACTGGAAACCTGAACCTGGGTCCTTGTTCATGAGAATGTGTGTGCTCAATGAAGTGCACCATCACCCGGGCCTCAATATATTCTTTTGTACTATGACACCAGGGAATGAACCCAGATCTCTTTATATATGTAATAGCACCGCTGAGCAGATGCCGCAGACCAGTTTTTTTTTTTTTCATTCCTTGTGAGACAGAGTGAGAGAAACAGAGAAAAGGAGAGATGATGCTCCCATGTGGTGTCAAGGTGTCCTCCATGGAAGATGTGTTCTACCAGTGAGCTATATCAAAAATATATTGTGAGCAGTCCTTAAGAATAGATATCTTTCAAGAGATTTGGGGGGATGATATCATTTACCAACCTCTCCATCTGTCCCTGCAAACACTATTTTTTGTTTGTTTCTTTCTACACATTAAGTAATACCATGTCAAAAATTATCTTTCAGCATATGAACAGTTTTATTTTGGGGATATCTTTTCTATCTCACTGATGTATACATCTGTCTTATGCCAGTATCATACTATTTTGATAATTATAGATTTGTAATAAATTGGAAATCAAGAAATGTGGTACCTCCAGCTTTGTTCTATATTTTCAGTTTAATGCCGTGGCCACTCAGAGTCTTTTGATGCTCTAGATTTTAGGGATCTTTGCTCTTTTTCTGGAAAAAAAAAGATTTTTTTTTTTAACCGGAGCACTGATCAACTCTGGTTTATGGTGGTGCAGGGGACTGAAGCTGGGGCTTCGAAGCCTCAGGCATGACAGTCTGTTTGCATAACCATTATGATATCTAGTCCTGCTCTGCCTTTGGAATTTTGATAGAGATTATATTCAATTTGTACATTGCTTTGGGTTGTATGGATGTTTTAACAACAGTAATTTTTCCATTCTTTTTTTAAATTTTTTAAAATATTTATTTATTCCCTTTTGTTGCCCTTGTTGTTTTATTGTTGTAGTTATTGATGTCGTCGTTGTTGGATAGGACAGAGAGAAATGGAGAGAAGAGGGGAAGACAAGAGACGGGGAGAGATAGACACCTGCAGACCTGCTTCACCCCTTGTGAAGCGACTCCCCTGTAGGTGGGGAGCCGTCTTTCCACCCATCCTTGTGCTTTGCACTACATGAGCCTAACTCGCTGCGCTACCACCGGACTCCCAGTTTTTCCAATCTTTGACTGCATAATATTGCTCCATTCATTTACTTTCAATTGATTTTGTCATTGCCTCACAGTTTTTAGTAGGTAGGTCTTTCGCCTTCCTTATTAAATTTATGCCAGTTAGTAGTGGATCCATTAGAGGTTAGTATGCAAGGACCCAGTTTCAAGACCCCACTTCTTAACTGCAGGTGTACGGGCAGCTTCCTGATTGGTGAAGCAGTGTTGCAACAGTCTGCTTCACTCCCTATCTCCCCCTTCTATCTCAGTTACTCTTTGTCTCTATCCAGTAAATGAACAAAATATTTTTAAAATATGCCTAGATATTTTCTTTGATGCTATTGTAAATGAAATTGATTCCTTAAATTCTTTTCCTGATAGATTTCTTTTTGTGGACAAGTTTAAATATCATAGGGTTAAATATCTTAAGGAGAGGTTAGGATGGTGAGTTACTACCCATCCCTTGGCAAGAGGATAATGGGGAAGAAATATTGTCATAGAGAGATGTGATAAACACAGATCCCAGTCCAGCCACACATCTCAGGCTGGGCAGTGGTGCACCAGGTTGAAGATACACATTACTAACCACACATAACCCAACCCAGGAATTGTTTTGTGTGTTTGTTTGTTTGCCATCAGACTTATCACTGGGGCTCTATTACTGGCACTGCAAATCTACCACTCCCAAAGGCCATTTATATTCTTTATTTCTTCCTTTCTTCTTTTTTTTTTTCTATTTTATTTGATAAGACAGAGAGAAACTGAGAGGGGAGAGAGAGATAGAGAGGGAAAGAGAAAGACAGACACCTGCAGACCTGCTTAAGCACTCACCAAGCTTCTCCTCTGCAGGTGAAGAGAGGGGGCTCAAACTGGGGTTCCTGTGCATGGTGTGCCTTCAACAGGTGCACCACCATCTGGCCCCTCCCAGGAGATTTTAGAAGAAGATACAAGGGGGCCAGGTGGTGTCGCACCTGGTTGAACATAAATGTTACAAAGCGCAAGGACCGGGGTTCAAGCCCCCAGTCCCCACTTGCAGGGTAAAAGCTTGGCAAGTGGTGAAGCAGTACTGCAGCTGTCTCTCTGTCTCTCTGCTTCTCTGTCACCCCTTTCCTCTCTTGATTTTTGGCTGTGTCCATCCAATAAACAAATAAAGATAATTTTTTAAAGAAAAGTAGGCACAGGGTGAGGAAAAGGGATGGTTTGAGAGTCAGAAACCTCCATTCTCAATTGTACAGTACAACAAAATTTCATATAAAGGATTGAAATGCAAAATGATGACTTTGCTGCATCAGGAAGCATACTGCATTATTTTATTAGTATATAAAAGTGGAAACATTTTCATATATTGATTTTTGTGCCCTGCACCCTTATTGAATTTATTTACTGAAGATTATTTCCAACTGTTATGTGTGTAGTCTTTTTTTTTTCTATGTAGTATGTCAAGTCATCAAAAAATAGAGGCAGTTTTACATCTTTTGAAATTTTTTTTTTTTTTTTTACCAGAGTACTACTCAGCTCTGGCTCCTGGTGATGCTGGGGGACTTCCGGAGCCTCAGGCATGAGAGTCTCTTCATAACCATTATGCTGTCAACCTCCAGAGCTTTACATCTTTTATTCTAATCTAAATGCTCTTTCCTTCCTTCCCTCCCTCCCTCCCTCCCTTCTTTCTTTCTTTCTTTCTTTCTTTCTTATTTTCTTTTTTTCTTTCTTATTTTCTTTCTTTCTCTTTTCTTTTTCTTGCCTACTTGCTCTGACTAGGACCTACAGTGACACTGAAGAAGAAAATAAATAGGTATCCTGTGCTGTCCCTGACCTTAGAAGAAGACGTTTCACTATTTCACCATGGTGCATGCTGTTATCTGTGGGGTTGTCATATATGACCTTGAAGTATCTTCCATCTGTGTCCAGTTTACTGAGAGGTCTCAAAAATAATCTAAATGCCTAGCACTATTTTGGTCACTGTAAGGAGTTGTAGATATATAAAAATGGTAGGCATTATCCATTACGAGGAGTCTACAATTTAAGGGAAATGTTGATTTTGATTTTTAAATCTATTAAGCTACCAGGAGGCAGAAGAATGAATAGGTCATTGAGAAGAGAACTAGAGCAAAGGCAAAAAGGACTTGTTCCAACCTAATGGAGAAAAACAGAAGAAAGAGAAAAAAAATGATGAGAAGCCACTTAAAGGAGAGACACCTCATGCCCTAGGAGGTAAAGAGAAACAACTAAGTAATATTAAAACATGTACACTGTCAGAACTTTTTCACGTCTGAAGTTCATCACCACAAACTGATAAGACTCACTCTCATAACTCATTACTTTTGGCATTGCCTCACAGTAATGAATTAGAGATGAATTAGTATGAATTAGAGAGTATGTCATTTACAAACCCATCTCTGAACTCTAAAGAAATAAAAATTCAAACTCCCTTTTATGGACCACACATTGTACCACATTTGTTGTATTTACAGCTCATGAATAAAATTGAAGACTTTGGTCTATTGTGTATCGAGAATCCACATGTGTAGCTTAGCAGCATTTACTTCTCTGTCTGGTCTTCTGAGCTCCATCTTCCTTAAAGATGGAGCTTTAAGGTAGTTTCCTGAGCTGTGAATTTTGAACCAAATTTGAAGAGTCAAGATACGCTTTATTAAGTGGGCACTCGAGGAAGCAGGTGGAATGTGGCAATCACAAAGGTATAGAAGTGTTAATAAGGGGAAATTAATTGTATTGATTTAGTTAGTTGCCTGTCATTTGTTAAAAATGACGTAGTCATTTTAAAATGTGTTGAAATTAATTTGTTAAAATTACATAGTCAACTGTAGAATGATATTTTAACACAAATTGAATCATAAATTTCCATTCTTCTACCAGAGGATCCTGAAGAAGGGTCTTAGACTCTATGTTCCTATAATAAAGGCTGTAACAATATTTTGATCATTTAGTGAATTTATAAACATTGACCTAAGCACTTCTTCTTCTAGTGTTTGCCCTTCTTCCGTAGCCAGTCAACAGCGTCAGGTTGAAAGCTGTCAGGAGCTGCTTGTTGCTGGCTTTGAAAGTGACTGGGATCCATGTGGATTCAGTCGGCTAGGAAGGATCGTCAGTTTCCCCAATGAATGGGTACTCATGGGATGCACCACGAGAAGGTCGATCCAATGCAACCCACCTAAGCACTAAGGGCTCTCTATACACTGTATGAATTTTTTTCTTCTTTGACAAGGTCCATGGTATAAAATGTGCACCTGTTTCTCATGATCAACCCTTTTTTTATTTTAATAATTGTGACTGATTTATTTCTCACTATCAAAGTGAGCAATATACCTTCCATAATTCCACCCTTTATGTGAAAGAACTATGTATACACTGAATAAGATCTAGGTGCAAAAGGCCCATGCATCTACATTTATTCAAATGAAGACTGAGTCTTTAAAAATACCCAGCCAGGTATCTTGTGCAGTCTTCTATCAGGATTGTATCTCCCTTTCAGTTTGTATGACATTACCTATTTTGAATAGAATAAAGACTCATTGTTACTGTCGGACCTGTTTTCAAACTAAATATTCATCCAATCCTTTGTGGCTGCCATTTTTATCAGGCATTCAGAGCAGCTTCCTTTTGCTGATCTGCCATTTTCCAACAAATCACTGTTGCACTTGTATGATTTCTAGTGAGACAAGCTTAGACCTGACTGCCTTTCTCTCAGTAAAAGAGAAAAGAAACGTCTCTGGTGCCTCTGCTGCAGAGAAAGTTGATTCATGTGTAAATTATCATTTGGCCTTTATTTGCTTGGCCTGTGGAGAGTACACATGCAGATAAAAGACTCTGTGGGTCAGGGCTCAGTATGCGCAGGTTTCTCCGGTGGCTACATTGACAGCATTAGAATTGTTGTCTCAGATTATCAGACATGCTATGATGGCTTATCATTATTTATTTGCAGTTTTCTGTGTAAAATAAACCCTAACAGGGAAGATGTGTCTATAGTCATATCACATTGTGTATCTGACCCCTATTTGTCCTATCTACTCAGACTCTAAATAGTAGAAATTGGTTTGTGTTTTCTTGAAGTTAAGACTGTCATCCTTATGTGGCTTCCATCAATGTTTCTAGCTCCAGTCTATCTTCTTTTCTTTCTCCTACCGTGTCTATTTGTTTCTTCAAATTTGCTTGTTGTGAACTATGGATAATATCTTATCCAGTAAATATCCCATTTATCAGTGTATATTCTATTAATCAATGTAGATGTAAAATGTTGTCTGGGGCATGTGTGTGAGTATGTATGGCACTGCTGAAATTAATAGTTATTTAAGTTACAAAATCAGTTATCTGAAACAGTTTCATTTAAAGTAAAATTATATGTAGGCATTATTTTAAAAAGGTATTTTTAAGTATATTACATCAACCCTCTAGGTGTATAGCTAAATCAGAATTTTTAAGATAAATCCATATATATATATATATATATATATATATATATATATGTATACACACACACACACACAACACTAAGAAGTTCTTTATTAAAACCCGCAATAACACAATGCCTTCAGACTTGTATTTTGAAGGTCATATTATGTGTATCATAAGGCTATAACTGACATATCTATTTAATGCAACTTTTATGTATTTGTATAAGTCATATTATTCATGTACAGTAACATGATTCACATCATTCTGAAATATGTTAGAAATGAGAATATTTTATAACACTTTGCTAAGCTTTTATTTATTACAACACTGTTGATTCATGATTCCTTTGTTAAGCTCTCCTGTTATCATAATAAAATTATAATACATAAGTTTTATACAGTGCAGTTAGTATTATAAAGCACTACTTTCCTGTCTTTCAAAAAGTTCTCTTTGCATTCTTGGTCCATGCTCTCAGAGGGGGAAAAATGTTAGAAGATGACTAGAGGCCTCTAAACTCCATTTCCATCAGGACCAAACAGAGAGGAAAAAAGAAAAGACATTTGGAAGTAGTAAAAGGTGTAGCTGTGACTTAAAATGAAAGAGAAGGGGGAGTCGGGTGGTAGCAGCAGGTTAAGCACACATGGCACGAAGCACAAGGACCAGTGCAAGGACCGGCACAAGGATTGGTGTAAGATTCCTGGTTCGAGGCCCCAGCTCCCCACCTGTAGGGGATTCGCTTCACAAGTGGTGAAGCAGGTCTGCAGGTGTCTTTCTCTTCCCGTCTTCTCCTCCTCTCTTGATTTCACTCTGTCCTATCCAACAACGACATCAGTAACAACAACAAAACAAGGGCAACAAAAAGGAATAAATAAATAAATATTTAAAAAAAAATGGAAGAGAAGGTAGAACCATAGAAAAAATGGGGGGGGGGAATATAGAGAGATAGATAAATAGTTATAGATATAATAGTAATCCCGTCTCTTTGCTATTGGAGAAACTATGACAATATTTCCTTTTCCTTGGATAAAAAGATACAGTTTTTCATTACAACATCTAATATTTCACTAGGAAAAAGTGGCTCATAAGTAATGTACCATATGAAATCATCTTCACTGTCACATCAAAGTCTGGATTGTAAGGCGATTGACCCCTTCTCTGTACTCTCACTTTGCTCTACCTCCCACCACTAAAACCCAGCTGAGATCTATCTGGGAGGAGAACTGTCTCCACTCTATTGTCATAAATGCTCTGAGATACTTTCCTGCACAGTCCTTCCCACAGCATTCTCGACAGTCTTCATGGAACAGGGTAGAGATAAGTAGATAATCAGCCTTCTTGTCCCTCGTTCCTGACCAGTTAAAATTGCTTCTTTTCTCATTTTCTACTGATTTTCTTTCTTATTTTGTCCTAGGCTGAAGCAATTCACTGAATTTAGCCCAAATGGAAAAAGGAAAAACCAGAGGAAACCTTCAGGGAGCTTTCCTTCAGGGGAAAGGGAATACTAGATCAGTAACCTTACCCTTAGTCCCAAAGAGCAACTTGATAGAAAAGTTCCTATTTTTGGCCTGTAAAAACAGTTTATTTTATCACTTGATTGACTGCAGCTGTTTATAGTTTGATTTCATCCAGGAAAGGGACAGGAGGAAGCACACTTGAGGAAAATAGAGACTGGCTGACAGAATAAAACCAGTGTGGGTAAAACTGAAAAAAAGATAGTTATCTATAGCCAACGTATTTAATCCTATCTCTTTACCCAGTGATGCACTCAGGAGGCTTGGGAAAGAGACATAATTATATTGGGAATCATCCCCAGGCCCCTGACACACAATATTATGAGGAAGTCATAATTTTGTTTATACACTTGTATAATTTATCTCTGACTGAGGACAGTTAGGTATGTGTAATTCATTTCATGTGTATGGTATGCAACATACGAACATACACTTGAGTATAAGTATCAACACTTGTGGCAATTTTCCTAAGAATATATCATATGCATCTGTGTTGAGATAGGCATGCTGTAATTATGACAATTAAAGACATTCAAAGGTAGCAAACAGATTTGTTTTTATATATAATAATTTATTTACCCTGGTAGCTGAACTCACTGCAGTAGCTCCTTTTTAGTTTACTTTTATTCATGGTGGGATAATGTGTTTTAATTAAACCCTTTTGTCTATAGGGACTAGAAACCCACTCAGTTAACTGAATTGAGTTTATAGTTTGTCTCCTAAGGACAAATCTTACAGAAAAATGTCCGAACTAAACTGTATACTGAAATTTTAATTTAATGCATTTTAACTTTATAAGTTTGTTCCATGTGAATTGGATTACAGTTTGGGTTATTGTGAGGACATTTATTTGTGATTGAAACATCATTTACAGTCATTGCTATACAAACCAGCAACTCCTTTTTAAAAAATATTTTTAAGATTTTTTAAATATTTATTCCCTTTTGTTGCCCTTGTTTTATTGTTGTAGTTATTGTTGTTGTTGATGATGTCATTGTTGTTGGATAGGACAGAGAGAAATGGAGAGAGGAGGGGAAGACAGAGAGGAGGAAAGAAAGATAGACACCTGCAGACCTGCTTCACCGCTTGTGAAGTGACTCGCCGGCAGGTGGGGAGCTGGGGGCTCGAATCAGGATCCTTTTGCCGGTGCTTTGCACCGCCTGCGCTTAACCTACCACCCAACTCCCAACACCTTTTTTTTTAAATATTTTATTTTATTTATTTATTTATTCCCTTTTGTTGCCCTTGTTGTTTTATTGTTGTAGTTATTATTGATGTCATTGTTGTTGGATAGGACAGAGAGAAATGGAGAGAGGAGGGGAAGACAGAGAGGGGGAGAGAAAGACAGACACCTGCAGACTTGCTTCACCGCCTGTGAAGGGACCTGCCTGCAGGTGGGGAGCCGGGGGCTCGAACTGGGATCCTGACGCCGGTCCTTAAGCTTAGCGCCACCTGCGCTTAACCCGTTGTGCTACAGCCCGACTCCCTCCTTTTTTTTTTAAAGTGATTGAATAATGGTTTACAAGATTACAAGATAATAGTTCCATGTCACAGTCACTACCAAAGACCTGTGCCCCCCACCCTCCCAATCCTAACCACCATAATTCTTGCAAAGTCTTAGAGTCCCTGTCTTTACTTATTCTGGGTGTTTTCACTTTTTGCAAGTTCATGTGTAAAACAGCTACTCTTTCCATTTACCATGAGACATATGACAGTTCTGTGAGGAAAATTTCTGTTTCTCCTTAATCCCTTAACACTATTACTCACTACATCCTGACCAACTTCTTCTCATATTTTTCTGTCCACTCAAGATTTTGGCAAATGCTTGGCCTTCATATGTCTCCATTATTAACTTTATTTCAGCTGCCATTCTCCAGCAATGATTTGATCCTTTTCATTAAAATATTCAATAAACATACTGAAGAAATATTGTTTTTACAAGATTAGTTGTCTCGGGTAGTTTCATATCTCTTCAAAATACTGGTTAGCGGGGAGTCAGGCTGTAGTGCAGCAGGTTAAGCGCAGCTGGCGCAAGGATGGCAGAAGGATCCCCGTTCGAGCCTCCTTCTCCCAGTTCGAGCCTCCGGCTCCCCACCTGCAGGGGAGTCGCTTCACAGATGATAAAGGTCTGCAGGTGTCTATCATTCTCTCCCCCTCTCTGTCTTCCCCTCCTCTCTCCATTTCTCTCTGTCCTATCCAACAATGACCACATCAATAACAACAACAATAATAAATGCAACAATAAAAACAAGGGCAACAAAAGAGAAAAATAAATAAATATTTAATATGTATATGTATGTATGTATGTGTGTATATTATATATATATATATATTGGTTAGCACACCTCATCTAACATCAAAGTGCCATCACCTTCCACTGAGGACAATGAACTTCCTGCCCCTCTTAAATGTTTTTCCATGCTATCTTTTAGTATGACCCAGTTCTGCTATATAGACCAAGGGTCAATTAATGGTTTATCTTGTCTTTTACCTTGCTTTTTCTTTTTCTTCTTCTTTAGTTTCACATCTAAGTAAAATCGAGTATTTGTCCTTCTCCTTCTTACTTATTTCATTTGGCACGATCACCTCCAAATCATCCATCCTGCAGCAGAAAACAAGATCTGTTTTCTTACAGTTGAGTAGTATTTCATGGTGTATATACCACACCTTCCTTAGCCATTTCTCTGTCATTGTGTGCTTGGGTTTTTCTAAGTCATATATGCATATAGTGGTACAGTGAGCAGGGTGTGCATACATCTCTCTAGATATGTTTGTTTATTTTTCTTCCCACAACCCGATCTCCAAATCCCATCCCCTCCCCTGATAGCTTTCCCATTCTCTATCTCTCTGGGAGTATGGATCCAGGGTCGTTGTGGGTGCAGAAGGTGGGAGGTCTGGCTTCTGTAATTGCTTCCCCGCTGAACATGGTCACACATGCCCATAAACCAGGGAAAATATATATATACCTGAAAGCAGAAGTACACAAGAGTGCAGGGAGTAGCCCCCCAACACTTTTCCTTATTTTCTGATGTGGTTACTTGTTGACGATTTTCATGAGTTATTGAAGTATCTTGGTTACTAGCCATTTTTCTGATACATCGTATGTGAGTATCCCATTCAGTAAGCTGTCTTTCTGTTTTGGTGACAATTTTTTTTTTTGCCGGGCAGAAGCTTTTCAGTTTGATGTAATTCTATTCATGACTATCCCTACTACCCAGTTCTTCAGTATTCATTTAGTGTTCTAAAATCAGAGGATTTACTGTTTCTGCCAGTCAGCGGGCCTCTAACACTTTAATATATATAGTTTACTTTTTCCATGTACAGAATGATAGTGATGAATGTGAGCTGCAGTCAGATTGCTAAGTTCAAATCCTGCCTCTCTATGTTGCTCCTTGGATAACTCAACAAGTAATTTAACCCTTGAAAACTAGTAGTTTGGGGTTGGGTGGTGGCACACCTGGTTCAGTGCACGTGTTACAGTGCACAAGGACCCAGGTTCAAGCCCCAGGCCCCCACCTGCAGGGGGAAAGCTTCTCAAGTGGTGAAGCAGGTCTGCAGGTGTCTCTCTGTCTCTCTCCCTCTCTATCACCCCCATCCCTATCAATTTCTGGCTGTCTCTATCCAAATAAATAAATAAATAAATAAAAAGACTTAAAAAATTTTAAAAAGATAAACATTAAAAAATTTAAAAAAAGAAAACTGTAGTTTGTCATTCAAAAAGGGGAACAACAATAAGGCTTCTGTATTATGATAATTCAATACAGTGGTGCATCTGAAGCATGGTGAGGGTGTAGTAAATGTTTTCTGTAAAATTACCTTCACAGAATTGATTAATCAACTACTTTTGGATACCTCTTACATGCTAACTAGCCATGGGCTAAATAAAAAAGATTAAGACTAAAACCTATACTAAGGAATCACCTCTACCCTGTCTCCCAGTTAAACTGTAAACCCCTGGCAGTCTTATTAGTTGAACCTATTTACAAAACATCTGCTATCTTCAAAAGCCCTATGCCAGTCACAAAGAATTGCATGAAGGCATATATATCCCATAACCTTCAAGATCAATATAAGTCAAGCCTCGATCACTGTGCTCTGCATGCTGTTAGAGCTCAATAAATGTTCGCTGGCATCCATGAGCGTAGCGATGAGGATTCTAGAACACCACAATTTCTAGCCTCTCTTTAAAGCTGTTAACTTTATCTGGCTTCTTCATGTCTCCATTCTCCATTGAATGAATGCCAGAAAGTCTTTTTCAATGTGTGTGTGTGTGTGGGGGGGGGGGGGGGTTCTATCTTATCAAGACTTAGATAATGTCTGCTTCTTTTGGTAGCTTAACATCCCCCAAACTCAGTTTCATGCTTCAGTGAAGAGACATTCTGGTATTGCCAATGGAAACCACTTCACATTTGGGCAACATCATCATGTCTGTGTGGCTTGGATTCAAGTTTCAGTATAGATCCTGGTTCCTGCACATTTGCTGTCAAAAATCTACTTTGTAGAAGCCAAACTGTGGAACCCTTCCAAGTGTTAGGCACTATTAGAAGTACCATTAAATCACTATAGAGTTTCAAAAAATTATACAATTCTGATTTTTAACATAATTTATTCCACAGTATTTTTTAAAATACTATTTATGTCCTTCTGTTGCCCTTGTTGTTTTATTGTTGTAGTTATTATTGTTGTTATTGATGTCGTTGTGTTGGATAGGACAGAGAGAAATGGAGAAAGGAGGGGGAAGACAGGGAGGGGGAGAGAAAAATAGACACCTGTAGACCTGCTTCACTGCCTGGGAAGTGACTCCCCTGCAGGTGGGAAGCTGGGAGCTTGAACAGGGATCCTTACGCTGGTCTTTGTGCTTTGCACCACCTGTGCTTAACCTGCTGTGCTACAGCCCAACTCCCTCCACAGTATTTTTTATGAAACTTTAATTAGTCCTTTATTTCTGTCACAGAGCTAAAGGTGACTGAGTTCCCTATTTTCTCATAGTATCAAAGGTTTTTAAGGGTAACTCCAAATTGGAACATCTTTAATTTTTTTTATTATCTTTATTTATTGGATAGACAGCCAGAAGTCAAGAGGGTGACAGAGAGGGAGAGAGACAGAGAGACACCTGCAGCACTGCTTCACCATTTGCAAAGCTTTCCCCCTGCAGGCAGGGACCAGGGGGTTCAAACCTGGGTCCTTGCACATTGTAACACGTGTGCTCAACCAGGTGCATCACCACCCGGCCCCAGAACATCTTTAATAACCTCGAATAGTTCCATGCAACAGTGGATATATAGAACAATTATGGTTTTCAGATTTAACTGTGAAGCTTCAAGAAGAAGCCATTGGTTTGGTTTACTTGCCTGACTTAGTCCCCTCTCCGTCTTCTTCCTCTCTTTATTTAGGCCACCTATAAGACATCATGATTTATAAAACAAAGCTTCTAATAAGACCAGAAACTATTAAAATATAAGAGATCATTTTCACTACCCAGTGATGTGATAGTGATATTAATTCATCATAAAATTTATTTCTGATGTAACTTGAGACATGGCACAATGGGCAGAATATATAGAACACATCAGCATGAGGCCCCAAGTCCAGCCCCTTTCTGGTCCTTTCTTTCACACTCTCATTTTTCATGCTCTTGTTAGTAGATAGAAAATACTCTAGGGGCTGTGGCTGGGTGGTGGCACACCTGGTTAATGTGCAGGGACCCAGGTTTGAGACCCCAGCCCTCACCTGCAGGAGTAAAGCTTTGAGAGTGGTGGAGCAGTGCTGTAGGGGTCTCTCTGTCTCTCTCCCTGTCTGTCTCCCCTTCCCCTCTAAATTTCTTTCTGTCCTATCAAATAAATTTTTAAAAGTTAAAAAAAAAAAGAAAGGAAGAATTTTATGTAAAATAGAGGTTGGAAAACAATGAACCAAGAGATTGCATGCCTCACCATTTTTGAGTACCTGGATTTGAGCCCTGACACCACATGGGAGTACCATGGATGTCACCAAGGGAACATCACAGACAGAACGATGCTGTGGTGTCTCTCCTCTCTTTATGTCTCCCCCTCCATCTCTCCATCTGAAATTAAAAATATGAAAAAAAAAAAGTACATCCATATTATGGTCTCTCTCTCTCTCTTTCTCTCTCAGAAAAAAAATACTTTTTGATCCAGACTGATTTATATTTATTTATTCCCTTTTGTTGTTCTTGTTTTATTGTTGTAGTTATTATTGTTAGTTATTGATGTCATTGTTGTTGGACAGGACAGAGAGAAATGGAGAGAGGAGGGGAAGACAGAGAAGAGGAGAGAAAGATAGACACCTGCAGACCTGCTTCACCGCCTGTGAAGTGACACCCCTGCAGATGGGGACCTGGGGATTCGAACCAGGATCCTTGGCACTGACCAAAAGGGGGGGGGCGGTGGGGTGAAGAGAAAGCATAAATACTAATCTGAAAAGATATTTTTTCTTGTAATAAGTACCACATATCACCACACATTTATTTTTAAGAGAGCATTTATTTGTGAAATTATTTGTTTCATACCTGCTTCCCATATTACATGAAACTCTGTGATGTCAGTGACCACATCTGCCTTTCTAACCACCGTGTCCCTAGCTCCTAGAGACAATTGTCAGTGAAGAATAAAATGAAATAAAATGACACAGAAGAGATGACTTCAACCCCCTCAGTTAAAAAAAAAAATGAAATGGGATTTGGGCAGTAGCACCTCGGGTTAAGCGCATGTGGCTCAAAGCACAAGGACCAGCTTAAGGATCCTGGTTCGAATCCCCAGGTCCCCACCTGCAGGGGTGTCACTTCACAGGCGGTGAAGCAGGTCTGCAGGTGTCTATCTTTCTCTCCTCCTCTCTGTCTTCCCCTCCTCTCTCCATTTCTCTCTGTCCTGTCCAACAACAATGACATCAATAACTAACAATAATAACTACAACAATAAAACAAGAACAACAAAAGGGAATAAATAAATATAAAAAAGAATTGCCTTTAAAAAATGAAATAAGTTTACATAGATTCTTATCAACAGTAACTGAAATAATGGGCCATATTAACTTTTTAATACTTTGCTTTTTTTTTTTTGCTTTATTGAGGTATAATTCACAAATAAAATGTAAGATACTTAAAATGACCAATTAGATGGCTACATATACATAGTGAAAGACTTTCTCCCATTTAGTTAACAGCTTCATTACCTCACATATTCATCTGTTGTGACTGACTACGAGAACATTTACATTCTACTCAGTAAATTTTAATGATGCAGTACAGTATTATCAACTATAGTCATCACATTATACTATAGTCTCTTAGCCTTTCTCATCTTATCACCTAAAATTTGTACCCTGTTACCAGACTCTCTATATTCCCCATTTCCTAACTGTTGGCAACCATTGCTCTATTTCTGTTTCTATGAGATTTGCTTTTATTTTTAGATTTCACAATTAATGATATTTTGTAGAATTTGGGGTTTTTTTTCCTGACTTATCTCATTAAGAATAGTGTCTGCAAATTACATCCATGCTGTCATAAATGGCAGGGTTTCTTTCTCTTTTAAAGTAGTATTTTATGGGAGTTGGGTGGTAGTGCAATGGGTTAAGTGTAGGTGGTACAAAGTGCAAGGACCAGCGTAAGGATCCAGGTTCAAGCCCCCAGCTCCCCACCTGCAAGGGGAGTCGCTTCACAGGTGGTGAAGCAGGTCTGCAGGTGTCTGTCTTTCTCTCCCCTCTCTGTCTTCCCCTCCTCTCTCCATTTCTCTCTGTCCTATCTAACAACAATGACATCAATAACAACAATAATAACTAACAACAATAAAAAAATAAAGTAGCATTTTATTGCATGTGGAACAGAATGGAAAGCTTCTTTATTCATTCTACAAGAAGCACTTAATCTATTTCTTGGGTATTGTGACTAATGCTGCCATCTACCTGGTAGTGTTATTATCTTTTTGATAGTTTGCTTTCATTTCTTTTTTTAATTTTTATTAGTGATTTAATAATGATTAACAGGATTGTAAAATAACAGGGGTACAGTTCCACACAGTTCCCATGATCAGAGTTCTTTGTCCCCTCACCCCCATTGGAAACTTCCCTACTCTTTATACCTCTGGGAGTGTGGACCACAATTCTTTATAGGGTGCAGAAGGTGGGAGGTCTGGCTTCTGTAATTGCTTCTCTGCTGGACATGGACATTGTCAGGTCCATCCATACCCCCAGCATTTTTCTATCTCTCCTTGGTGGGGTAGGGCTCTGGAGAGGTGGGGTTACAGAAGTAGATCCCAGAAGTAGTATTACTGAATCATATGATTATTTTGTTTTTTTAATTTTTAGTAGCTTTCATTCTATTTTCATGGAATTTATACCAAATTATATTTCCATAAATAATACACAGGAATACCTTCTCGCCACAACTTCACCAACACTTATTATTGTCTTTTTCATGGTAGCCATTCTAACAAGAATGAGGTAACATATATTTAGCAAAAAGTAAATGTTAAGAGAATTCAAGTTTCGAACTTAAGTGTTCAGGGCCCGGGCGATGGTACACATGACTGAGCACAAACACTGACATGCAGGAAGATATAGCTTCAAGCACTCCATCCTCATCTGCAAGGAGCAAAGCTCCCCAAGGGGTGAAGGAGTATTGCAGGTGTCTCTTTCCTTTTCTCTCTCCTTATTTCTCTCTGTCTCCCTATAAAATGAAAGGAAGGAAGGAAGGAAGGAAGGGAGAAAGAGAAAAAAATAAAAGAAAAAACATGGCAACTAGGAACAGTAGAATGGTTGTGCAGGCACTCAAAACCCAGCAGTAATGCTGGTGGCCAAAAAAAAAAGACGTAAGTGTTGGGGCCAGGTGGTGGCGTGAGCACATGTGTTACAGTGTGCAAGGACCCAGGTTCGAGCCCCTGATCCCCACCTGCAGGGGGAAAGCTTTGCAAGTGGTGAAGCAGAGCTGCAGGTGTCTCTCTCTCTCCCTGTCTCCCCCTACCCTCTCGATTTCTGACTTTCTCTATTCAATAAACAAAGATAAAAAAGTTTTTTAAAAGACTGAAGTGTTGATATTTTGTATTACTAACTAAGGATACCAGATGAAAGTCCGGTGGTAGCGCAGCAGGTTAAGTGCACGTGGCCCAAAGCACAAGGACAGGCCTAAGGATCCTGATTTGAGCCCCCGGCTCCCCACCTGCAGGGAAGTCGCTTCACAGGTGGTGAAGCAGGTCTGCAGGTGTCTATCTTTCTCTCCCCCTCTGTGTCTTCCCCTCCTCTCTCCATTTCTCTCTGTCCTATCCAACAACAACGACATCGATAACTAACAATAATAACTACAACAATAAAACAACAATGGCAACAAAAGGGAATAAATAAATAAATAAACAAAAACTTATATAAAGATTACATAGTAATGATTTGCTTGTTTTTATTGCCACCAGGGTCATTGCTGGGGCATGTTGCCTGCATGATGTACCCCACTCCTCTCAGTGGCTATTCTCTACCACCCCCTTTTTGCTTCCTGTTTGATATAGACAAAGAGAAATTGAGAGGGGAGAGGGAATTAGAAAAAGAGGGAGAAGAAGATCCACCTGCAGTACTGCTTCACCCTTCATGAACCTTTCTCTCTTCAGGTGGGAACCAGGGACTTAAACCCAAGTTCTTTTTTTAAAAAAAATATTTTATTTATTTATGAGAAGGATAGAAGGAGAAAGAACCAGACATCACTCTGGTACATGTGCTGCTGGGGATTGAACTCAGGAACTCATGCCTGAGAGTCCAATGCCTTATCCACTGCGCCACCTCCTGGACCACTTCTTTTTTTTTCCAAGTAACTTTGGGGGGAAATTGGGGGGAAATAATGGTTTACAGACGGTTGTTGATACATGGGTATGCCTTCTCATCTCGTTGTGGTAGGTGTCTGAACATGACCCTCATCACCCATTCAAGTCACTGTCCATTATCATCCAATGTCCTCCCTGTGGTTTCCCCAGAGTCTTTTACTTTGCTGCAGTACAGAAGCCAGGTTCTTGAGCATGGTAATATGTACATTCTCCTGGGTGTGCTACCATCCAGCCCCTGAGTTAAATATTACTTAATACCTCTATATTAAGAAGTATTCATCATGCCTATTTTTTATATTTATTTATTTTCCCTTTTGTTGTCCTTGTTTTTTGTTGTAGTTATTATTGTTGTTATTGATGTCGTCGTTGTTAGATAGGACAGAGAGAAATGGAGACAGGAGGGGAAGACAGAGAGGGCAAAGTTAGACACCTGCAGACCTGCTTCACCGCTTGTGAAGTGACTCGCCGGCAGGTGGGGAGCCGGGGGCTCAAACCGGGATCCTTACGCTGGTCATTGCGCTTCGCATCAGGTACACTTAACCTGCTGTGCTACCGCCTGACTCCCAGATCATGCCTATTTTTATATATTCTGTTGATTGATGAAGAAGTAGAAGGCATGTGATGAGAGATCAAATATGACACACCTAGAACAAAGACCAAATGGAACTGTCTAGCTCCCTGCATAGGTAATTCTTTTAGCATAGCCCTAAGGCATTGATCTTGCCCACAGTCACTGTCCTATTTTCCCACTTCTTGCACAGTCTTTCAGAAAATCAGATCACACTCCCAACAAAGTCAGATGGATGCAAATTGGTTGAGAGTTGCTATTATTATCTGTGGTCTGAGAGAGGCCACCGTTTCTATAGTGTTGATATTCCATTTATCTTTTCTCAGAACTACAGCTATTAGAGTGTGTCCATTTACTCCTTTATCCAGTTCTCAGTCTCCTCCCCAACATATGAAAATCTCACTTAACACGAACTCTCCCACATCTGCAGTTTACACTTCACTGAAGCATGGTTTATGCAAGTAGTAGGCAACTATGCCCTGCTGGGCTAGAAACAACATGAAAAGTGAGGAAGGCGTGGCTAGCACCTGACCCTAACAAGCTTTAACTACATAAAAAATGTATAAGCCCAGGGTCTGAGGAGACAGCATAATGGTTATGCAAAAGCCTTGCAAGCCTGAGGCTCTGAGGTCCCAGCCCCACCACTAAGCCAGAACTGAGCAGTTCTCTCTCTCTCTCTCTCTCCCTCTCTCCCCCCCCCCTCTCTCTTTTTCTCTGCATCTACTCTTTCTCATTAACATAAATGAAATACAATATTTTTTAAAATGTATAGCCCTGGTAAACAGTGCCCCCCCATCAAGGAATTTTTCCCATGTGAGTATGTTATACAAGGGTCTAAAGCTACAACTGTGCTTAGAGTTATGAGTGGAGTACTATTTGTTTTCTACATATTTTTTTTTTTTGCCATTGGAATTATCATTGGGATACCTATACCACTCCACTATTCCTGGTGGTCATTTTTTAATTAGAGGATGAGAGACAAAAAGAAGGAAACACTTGAGAGGTAGGATGGGAGTATGGATTGACCTGCCAACACCCATGTTTGGCTGAGAGGCAATTATAGAAGCCACAACACTCACCTTCTGCAGCCCATAAAGATCCTGGGTCCATAATAAGAAAGCTTTCAAGGGAGGGGTTATACAGAGTTATGGTGGTGGAAATTATATGGAATTGTATCCCTCTTATCCTATGGTTTTGTCAATACTCCCATTTTATAAATTAATCAATTAATTAATAAAAAAAATACAAAATAAAAACAAAGAATAGGGAAGCTATCAAGGAGGAGATTGGATACAGAGCTCTGGGGGAGGGCATTGTGTGGAAACACATCCCTCTTATCCTATACTCTTGTCAATATTTCCTTTTTTATTTATTTTTTATTTAAGAAAGGATAAATTAACAAAACCATAGGGTAGGAGGGGTACAACTCCACACAATTCCCACCACCCAATCTCCATATCCCATCCCTTCCCCTGATAGCTTTCCAGTTCTCTATCCCTCTGGGAGCATGGACTCAAGGTCGCTGTGGGTTGCAGAAGGTGGAACGTCTGGCTTCTGTAATTGCTTCCCCACTGAACATGGACGTTGACTGGTCGGTCCATACTCCCAGTCTGCCTCTCTCTTTCCCTAGTAGGGTGGGTCTCTGGGGAAGCGGAGCTCCAGAACACATTGGTGGGGTCTTCAGTCCAGGGAAGCCTGGCCAGCATCCTGATGGCATCTGAAACCTGGTGGCCAAGTAATGAAGCTGAAGGGTTGTCATTCCACACCTGAAGTCTCTGGACACAGTCTGAGGTGAAGCATGTTGAGGTGGCATTCGATGCGTTGATTAGGTTGTGATCAGCAGATGCAATATTATTTGATATGGATTGGGAGAGGCATGCGGGAAAGTGGGCCCTATCCTAAGGTTCCAGGACTGGGGAAAATATAGGCTCTATAGTGGAGATGTGAGGTTCCTGCTGTCTTAGGATTCAAATAGACAATGGATAGTTAATGTTATCATCACATTATTTGGTAATTGGGTTAACTTTGAAAAGTCCTTTTGTGGGAGTCGGGCTGTAGCGCAGCGGGTTAAGCGCAGGTGGCGCAAAGCACAAAGACCGGCATAAGGATCCCGGTTCGAACCCCGGCTCCCCACCTGCAGGGGAGTCGCTTCACAGGCGGTGAAGCAGGTCTGCAGGTGTCTATCTTTCTCTCCTCCTCTCTGTCTTCCCCTCCCTCTCTCCATTTCTCTCTCTGTCCTATCCAACAACGACAACAACAATAATAACTACAACAATAAAACAACAAGGGCAACAAAAGGGAAAAAATAAATAAAATAAATATAAAAAAAAAAAGAAAAGTCCTTTTGTTAGGGTTTGTTGTACAGTACCCAGTATCTTATATATAGCTGTGCTACTGGTTGCTTCTGATCTACTTGGTCTAGGCTTTTGAGAGAGTCCGCATATCAAATACACAGTCTATATATTAAGAAGACTCAGTCTGTGTTTTAAAAACTTGTAGACATACAATTAATTTTCCCCCTCTCATATTAATTAACTAGTGAGTTATATGACTACATTTTACTAGGAGTGTACATAAACACCATTCCCAACACCAAAAGACTGTGTCTTATCCCACCCACCCACCCCCACCCCCCACCAGCCCAGGAAGCTGCATGTCCACCCTCCCCCTCACCACAGGGTTTTTTCTTTGGTGCCCTACTTTCAATTTAGTCAGATCCTGCTTTTAGTTTCCCTTTCAAATCTTCTTTCTCAACTTCTGTTGATGAGTGGGATCATCCCATACTCATCTTTATCTTTCTGATTTAGCTCACTTAACATAATTCCTTCTCGCTCTGTCCAAGATGGGTCAGAGAAAGTGGGTTCATTGTTTTTGATAGCTGTATAGTATTCCATTGTGTATATATACCACAGCTTTCTCAGCCACTCATCTGTTGTTGGGCACCTGGGTTGCTTCCAGGTTTTGGCTATTATGAATTGTGCTGCTATGAACATAGGAGTACACACCTCTTTTTGGTTGGGTGTTATGGAGTCCTTGGGGTATAAGCCCAGGAGAGGAATTACTGGATCATATGGAAGGTCCATGTCTAGCCTTGTGAGAGTTTTCCAGACTGCTCTCCACAGAGGTTGGACCAATTTAATTCCCACCAGCAATGCAAAAGAGTTCCTCTGTCCCCACAGCCTCTCCCGCATTTGTTGCTGCTGTCCTTTTTAATGTATGCCATTCTTACAGGAGTGAGGTGGTATCTCAATGTCTTAATTTGCATTTCTCTGACAATCAGTGACCTAGAGCAGTTTTCATATGTTTGTTAGCCTTTTGGATCTCCTTTGAGGTGAATGTTTTGTTCATATCCTCTGCCCATTTTTGGATGGGGTCATTTGCTTTTTTGGTGCTAAGAGACAGCTTAATGGTTATGCAAAAAGACTTCCATGCCTGAGGCTTCAAGGTCTCAGGTTCAATCCCTAGTACCGTCCTTAGCCAGAAATGAGCAGTGATCCATTTAAAATAAGTTAAAAATAAAGAACAGTGTCTTATTTCTTCTTTATACTGTTCTCCAAGATAAATGCAAATAGCATATGAATTCTTAAAATTATTTCTGTGGACTGGAAATAGCTCTTTTTTAATGAGTGTGTTATTAACACAAAAACCATGAAATAGTATTGAATTGTTTTTAACCAAATACACAGTGAAAATGATGTTCCTTTTGTTTCCAGAAACTCGTAACAATCATATTTGCTATGATCATTAACTCAAATGATTGGATTACTGATAATAGGTTCAGCATCAGGCTGGAAGCCAAATGTACATTATCTTGTCAAATTTTTCTTTCATTTTTGTGTTTGGAACTTAACAACTATATACTTTTAAAAGAATTTCTAGATTTTTACAAAATAATAGAATACTCTTTCATCTGGCATTTGAAAGTAACTACTTATCTCAGAAAAATATCAATAGTTTGTTTGTTTGCTTTTATCATGGGTTTCACCACTCTAGGACAACTTTTTCAAATAGAAAGAGATAGAGAGACTAAGAGAAAGACACCACAAGGAGGCTTCATTCAGTGCTATGGGGACCAGAATCAAACCTGGGTTACACATTTAACAAAGCAGCCACACTATCCAAACAAGTTCTCTTGCTGGCCTAGCTGAACTTTATTTTATTTATATATATATATATTGTTTTTTATTAGCTTTTATTTATTGGATAGAGACAGCCAGAAATCAAGAAGGAAGTGGGTGATAGGGAGAGAGATAGAGAGACACCTACAGCACTGCTTCACCACTCGCAAAGCTCCCCCCTCCCCAGGTGGGGACCGGGGGCTCGAACCCCGGTCATTGCACATTGTAATACGTGTGCTCAACCAGGTGCACCACCACTCGGCCCCTGAACTTTGTTTTTAATTCAAATCTGTTTTTGTTGAACTCTTACTTTTTCAGAAGACTATACCAGTGATTTGGTCAACAAAGGCTCATTACATCCCTGCCCTGTGCCAGGAGCTGATGTAGCTACTGGGATGGGAATTAACAGCAGCATGGCAAAGTTTCTTCCCCTCAAGACCTACATTTTAGTCAGAATAGATTAACAATGAATAAGCCAAAAACAAGCTAGTAAATGGAGCAAAGAAATTATTTCAGATTCTAGTGTTATGACATTTAACACATAATGGATTGGAAAGTGAATAGAGCTGGAGTTAAGGGAGCAGTGAATCTCCCTTAGCCAGAAAGATATCATGTGTGACCACTCCATTTCCCCCACACACACTTTAAGCATACCTCCCTGCTATTGACACTGCCTTTCATTGCAATACTTGAAAGCAATGTGCTCTCCCATACTGCCGGAGACATATATAACATCACTGACAATATAACATCACTGACCTGACTGAGTTGTTCCTTCCAAAAGTAGTGAGAGAAATAGGTCAATCCTGTCGCATTTCTTGTCGCTTCCCATGTGCATTGCTCAACTAATTGGAAGCAGTGCTACTTACCTGTCCCCCAGCATCACCACTTACATACTTCTGTAAAGGGTATGAGATTCTAGGTGGAAAAAAACAAAAACAACAAAATAATATATATATATATATAATATAAGAAATTATATATGTAATATATATAAAAATTATATATATCACAAGTGTTCTTAATGAAGACTTTAACCCATGTAGTTCTATGAGATCAGGGTCCTCCAATTATTTGAAAGTTGTTTAAATCATCTTTTGAGTGAGGGCAATTTAAGGTCAAATTATATTTGACCTTAAGATACTTTTTTTCTTATTATTATTCCCTTTTGTTGCCCTTGCGGTTTTCTTGTTGTAGTTATTGTTGTCATCGTTGTTGGATAGGACAAAGAGAAAGAGAGGAGGGGAAGACAGAGATGGGGAGAAAGAGACAGACACCTGCAGACCTGCGTCACCTCCTGTGAAGGGAGCCACCCTGCAGATGGGGAGCTGGGGGCTCAAACCAGGATCCTTATGCTGGTCCTTGTGCTTTGTGCCACATATGCTTAGCCTGCTGCACTATCACCCGACTCCCCTTAAGATACTTTTAAAATCAAACTTGAATTTAAAAAATACTACATCTTCTCCTTTTATTCTTGGAAAATATTAGATTCATTGCCTGTTTCTGTTACTTCATTGACATATTTTGTTTAAATGTCATAGAACGTAAATTACTATTACATACCCATTAGTTCTGCTGCCTTGGGATGTAATGACTCATATTAGCAGTTCATATAATAAAAAGGTTAGTGCATTGTGACTGTACTGTCCTTTTGGGACTATCATCCCTAACGATCTCAGGAAGCTGTGCCAGTCCTTTAGTGATAAAGTGCCTTTTCACCATCTTCATCATTGACAAGTTCGGAAAGACCACAACTGTCTGTTACTTGTAAATGTTAAACATTAACACCATGTTAATTTGACAAATTCCTTATTTGGAAAGTCATCAAGAATACATGATTAGAATGTGACAATCTTATAAGCAAATAAGGTAATTGTGTAATCTTGTTAGCAGTAATTTTAGACTGATCTCTGCAATTTAATAGATGAATTTATCTTTTTCAAATGGAGTTACCAAACACCACCTAATTACTTTAAGTCTATTCTCTGACTAAATGTTTAATCACTGAGGAGTAGAAGAAAAAAAGAAAAAATAAAAAGACAAAGAATGATATAGGCTGATTGGTTCAGGTGCAGTTATTGTCAGGAAAGTTTAATCTCTAGATAGGTCAATAATGTTTTTACAGAAATGAAAAATCTATGTATTGGGGGGCACTAAGGCTTATTCATTTATATACACTGAAGATTATTTTCACATGTTAAAGATAGTACCTGTGCTTTTATATGAAATATTTTGAATTGCTTTAATTTTATTTTTAATATAAATTTTGAATGTGATGAAATGATCCAATTTGTAGTGTGCAAATCATTTGATTTAGGGAAAAATCTATTTACCTATTTTTTAACCAATACCCTTATGAAAATAATGGAATATTTCTAACACCCCCCCAATTTTTTTTCTTTTTTTTCCAAATTTTTCTTATTTCTTTCCATTATCCTTCCCACACTACTCCCTGTAACCCTTAGATTTAATTTCTATCTCATTAATTTTTTTATTTCTTTATTGGGGAATTCATTAACTTTATTATTGTTGTTGCTGTTATTTTGATTACTCTTAACTTTCACATGAACATATAAATATTCTTTTGTGTTTACTTTCTTTTTTCTTTTTTTCATATTTATCCCCTTTTGTTGTCCTTGTTGTTTTATTGTTGTAGTTATTATTGATGTGGTCATTGTTGGATAGGACAGAAAGAAATGGAGAGAGGAGGGGAAGACAGAGAGGGGGAGAGAAAGACAGACACCTGCAGACCTGCTTCACCACCTGTGAAGCGACTCCCCCGCAGGTGGGGAGGAGGGGGCTCGAACTGGGATCCTTACACCTGTCCTTGAGCTTTGCACCAAGTGCGCTTTACCCGCTGCACTGCTCCCCAACTCCCTCATGTTTACTTTCTTTCTTTTTTTTTCTATTTTTTCTTATTGGGGAATTAATGTTTTACATTCAACAGTAAGTACAATGGTTTGTACATGCTTAACATTCCCCAGTTTCCCGTAGTGGGGGTTGTATTGTTACATAGGAAACATGTTTACTTTCTTTTACCTAACTGTTTTTGAGATTTGTCCAAGTTGTTATTTCTATCACTGGTTCTTTCTCTTTAATTGCCAACTAGTGCTAATTTTATAAATATATCACAACTTGTGTATCTAATTTCTTGTTGATGGACATCTTAGCTGTCTCTACTTTGTAACTTTACAAACAAAGCTTCTACTATGACCTTTTTTTTTTTTTTTAACCTTTGGGTTTTAGTTCTTAGGATGATATGCTTTGTGGTGGCTTTTTCTTTTTTTTTTTTTTTAAGAGAGCGAAAGAGAAGGAAAGAGTATCATTGTCACTTTCTTTGTGTTTATCCTATTTATCATTTTTTTCCAGTGTATTAAAAGAAAGTTTATTAGGAAAGAATTAAGAAGACACCAGCTTTACGCCCATGTGAAAGGAAGGACAGGCAGGAAGTGGATTTTCTCCTGTTGAGCAGTTTCTGCAGTTTGTTGATTCATGATCCAAATATTTTTGCCACCCTGTTCTCTTTTTACTCTTCACTGGGACCCTAACTGCACACAAATTTGATGATTTGCATTGTCTCACAGATCATTCTGGCTATGCTCGTTTCTGTGAAAGTCATTTTCTCTCTGTGTTCTTTAATGTAAATGCTTCCTGATAATCTGTTTTCAAGTTCACTGAAGCTTTATTCTGCCTTCTACAGTTGTTTACTAAGACCATTCAGTGAATTCTCTTTTCAGATTTTATACTTTACTAGTATCTCCACTTGGTATTTTATTAAAATTGATTTAGCATTGGTTTACAATATTATAAATATTTAGTGATATGGTTTCACAGTTACTTGAGTATAAGACTCACCAGCTCCACCCCCAAAGTTACGGTGGTGCCACAGCACCAAAGAGACAGACCCCTTTACCTGTCCCTTCATCTCTTCTTCTGCCTTCAGTAGTCACCTTAGTTTTTAGAGTCTAAGAATTTTGCCTATTATTATTATCTGTAAGTTCATTTGTTTTAGTTATTTAGACTGCACATATGAGTGAAAACATTCAGTAATCATCTTTCACTTCATTACTTATGTTACTTCACAATCACCTCAAACTCCACTCATTCTGGAAGACATATCTGTGTAATGACTGACTAGTATTCCACTGAATATATTATTCCAACCCCTCCCCTCTGAATTTATCTTCCAGCCATACTGAACTTTTTATTTATTTTTTGTGTTTAAAATATTTTTTCCTGAAATAGAGATTTAATATTATTTTACAAGATTTTAAGGGGCCAATACAGTGGTTATACATATTGCTCAAGGACCCACTTGTAGGGGGAAACCTTCATAAGCAGTGAATCAGTATTTCTTTCTTTTTTAAAACATTTTTATTTTTTATTTATTTTTACTTTTTATCATCTTTATTTTTTTATTGGATAGAGACTGCCAGAAACTAAGAGGAAAGAAGGGGAGATAGAGAGGGAGAGAAACAGAGAGACACCTGCAGCCCTGCTTCAATGGGGGCTCAAGCCTGGGTCCTTGTGCACTATAATGTGTGCGTTTGACCAGGTGCACCACCACCCAGCCCCAATGAATCAATATTTCAGGTGTCTCTCTTTTCTCTACCTCTCTATCTCCACCTTCCCTCTCACTTGGTGTCTGTCTCTATACAATAAATAAAAGACATAGTATTCTAAAACAGGATACTATGGATTTTTAGTAAAAATTTAAAATGAGATGATAATAAGGATATAGTTCCACACCATTCCCACCACCAAAGTTCTGTGCCCCTATTTCCCCAATGGAAAACACCATAATTCTTCCAAGGTCTTAGATATAGTTGACTGGGTTTTTTTGTCTCTTTGTTTGTTTGTTTGTTTGTTTTTTCTCAAGTCCATGTGTTTCAATGCTTTATAGTCCACATATGAGTGAAAGCATCTTCTAATCATCATCCTTCACTCCCTTACTTCACTGAGCATAATCACCTCCATTTCCATCCATTTTCTCCCAACGGACACAGTATCATCTTTTTCAATCGCTAAATAGTACTTGATTGAGTATTTATAACTTCTTTATCCAGTCATCATCTGATGAATGTTATGTTGGTTCCATATTTTGGCTATTGTGAACAGGGCAGTTATGCACATGGGGGGTACATGTGTCCCTTCAAGTAGTGTTTTCATGTCCTTTGGATATAAACGCCTAGGAATGGCATTGCTGGACCACACTTGTATTTTTTTTAAGTATTCTCCATATTTTTTTCCATAATGACTGCACCAGTTTGCATTTCCACAAGCAATACAATAGAGTTTCTCTTCACATCCTCTCCAACATTTACTGTACCCTGTTTTGTTGATGAAAGCCATTTTCACAGATGTGAGAAGGATTCTCAATGTGATTTTAATTTGTGTTTCTCGAATGATGAGTGAAAGACAGCATTTCCACATATTTTTTGGGTCGTGTGCATCTCTTCTTTAGAGATCTGTCTATTCATATCTTTCCCCCCCTTTTTGTATTAAGTCTTAAGCTGGGTGGATCTTTATGGATATTTGAAATCAACCACTCGGCATATGTGTAGTGTGCAAAGATCTTCCCCCAGATTCTGGGTTGCCTGACTAGTTTTGTGGAGTTTTCTTTTGATGTGTAGAAGCTTTTCAATTTGATGTAGTCCCATTTATTTAATCTTGTATTAGTTTCCTTTGCCCATGGCGTTGAGTCTCCAAATATACCTTTAAAGTCCTAAAGAGTTCTGCCGATATATTCTTCTTTCTATTTTATAGTTTTAGGTCTAACACTCAGATCCTTGAACCAAACTTAGCTAATTTTTGATAAAGTTTCAGTCTTCTCTCATTTTTTCTGTATGTGACTGTCCAGTTCTCCCAGCACCATTTGCTGAAGAGATCTTTTCCCCATGGGACAGTTTTGTCCCCTTGTCATATACTAGGTGCCTGTGTGTCTACCCTGGGCTCTCTCTCCTGTTCTGTTGGCCCAAGTATCCATTCTTATTTCAGTGCCATACTTTTTAATAACTCTCAGTAGTCTTTGAAAGAGAATGAGACAGAGAGGGAGAAAGGGTGAGGGATAGGGAAACTGGCAGCACTGCTCCACTCCTCATGAAGTTTCTATCCTACCGTTGGGGACTAGGAGCTGGAACCCAAATCCTCACACATGCTAATGTGTGCACTGTACCACCACCTGGCCCAGATTTCATATCTTTCAATAGAGAAAATTTTGGACTTGAAATACCAACAACAACAAATCTTCCTATTTTACCTGCAACGAGCACAAGTAAGGAGAAATGAAGGTGAAATGCTGATTAAACAGTTACTTTTGTTAAATAATGACACAGTTAAAGATGAATTTTAATTTCAAAGTTGTTGCAAGGGGTAATCCTTCATAAAAATATCTACTCAAGTTGTGTATGTTTTCCACCATATGTAATACTGCAATTAAGCATCTGTCTACATTCTTAGGGGTGTTAAATTTGTAAAATGTTGCTCTAGTGTCTACAATTTTGCCAGTCAAAAGGTTTCACCAGAGACCTCATTAAAAAAAAAAGGGACTTTTTTTCTTCCCCCCCCCTTTGGGATAAGAGGTTGATGACTATGATGGTTATTACAACAATACAAATTAATAAGGTTCAAACTTATTTTTCCCCTAGTGAAAACCTAAAATGTTTTTAATCTGAACATTCTGATTTGCCCTGTGAGTTTTTCTAGTCTCCTTTTCGAGATAATTCTTTAAACTGAAGAACTACTTGATACTTCACGGTCTTATATAGTTTGACAAAAAGTATGTATAACTCTTTTTAGTTTATTTTTATTAAGGAAATGTTGTTTTGCAACTCTTTGTCTCAGAGTACAGTTTCTCTCATCACAAAATATGTTCTGACCCACTTCATCCACCACCAAAATACCCTTTCCCTCCAATTCAGGGCTTTGAACTTCCTACCAACCCCACCCCCAAAACCTACTCCCACCTTCCTTCCTAGTAAGCCAAAATGATCACACTTTAGCTAAGGATTTATGTATGTAAACTAGTGTAACAATCTATGATACTGGTCTATAGTATGAGAAAAAAAAACATTAAGTCCTGAACTATGAGTACTAAAACTCACTTTAATTAAATCCTTTCCTCCCCAACTACTTTATTTAACTATAATCTTAATACATAAGTCACTTTTTTGAATAAATTATATATATTTCCTCTATGCTTATTAAACATGGACTGTCAAATTTAGATTAAATATAATTCTGAAATAAAGTATGAAACATTATTGACTATAGAGCAAGTACAGTGTTTTATTTTACATACAAGAAATACAAAATTTAAATTCAATCAAAAATTGTTCCCAGTTTTTCAGAAAACATTCTCCAGGACTGAGCAGTGGCACATCTGGTAGAGTACACACGTTTCCATGTGCAAGATCCCATCTGCATCAGAGGTGAAGGGGGGAACTTAAATAACAGTGGAGCAGTGTGATAGGTGCTTTTACATTTTTTTTTTGGCCACGAGATTATCGTTGGGACTGGATTCTGGTGCTATGAATCCACTGCTTTCGGTGGCCATTTTCCCCTCCCCGCCCACACACCTATTTTATTTGACAGGACAGAGAGACATTGAGAAGAGAGGGGGCGATTGAGAGGGAGTGAGAAAGAAAGATACCTGCAGACCTGCTCCACCATTCATGACGTATAACGTGTCCCCACTGTAGGTGGGGAGCTGGGGCTCAAACCCCTGTCCTTCCTCATGGTAATAAGTACTCTTAAACACGTGAGCCATATCGCCCTGCAGGTGCCTCTTTTTTATTTCTTCTCTCTCCCTCCCTCTCGATTTCTTATTGTCTATCATTTAAAAAAGGAAGGAGGGAGTCGGGCTATAGTGCAGTGGGTTAAGCGCAGGTGGCGCAAAGCACAAGGACCTGCGTAAGGATCCCCTTTCGAGCCTTGGCTCCCCACCTGCAGGGGAGTCGCTTCACAGGTGGTGAAGCAGGTCTGCAGGTGTCTGTCTTTCTCTCCCCCTCTCTGTCTTCCCCTCCTCTCTCCATTTCTTTCTGTCCTACCCAACAACAAGGGCAACAAAAGGGAATAAATAAATAAAATAAATATTTTTAAAAACTTTTAAAAAGAAGGAAGGAAGGAGGAAAGGAAGGAGGAAGGAAGGAAGGAGGGAAGGGAGGAAGGAGGGGAGGGAGGAAGGAAGGAAGGGAGGAAGGAAGGAAGGGAGGGAGGAAGGAAGGAAGGAAGGAAGGAAGAAGGGAAAGGTAGGAAGGGGAAAAGGGAAAGGGGAAAGGGGGGCCCAAGTGGTGTTGCAAATGTTACCATGCTCAAGAACCATGGTTCAAGGCCCTGGTTTCCACCTGAGGGCGGGAAGCTTCAGGAATGGTAAAACAGTCCTACAAGCGGCTCTCTCTCCCCCTCTCTCTCCCCCTCCCCCCTCTCAGTTTCTCTTTCCAAAAAACTAAATAATTGAATAATAAATATTTTAAAAATAAATTAAGTCTTTAAAATAGAAAAAGATGGAAAAAAGAAAAAATATCTACTAGAAAGAAAAAGAAATGACCACAGGAAATAGTGAAGTCATCACACTGTCACAGAGCCCCAGTGATAACCCTGGTGGCAAAAAAAAAAAAAAAAGTTCTTATAAATTCTGTGTTTCATTGTATTAGGGTGCATTAGCCCAGCTTTTTTTTGTATCTTTTTATTTTATCTCTAAAGGTAAGAATCAAGTATTAGTCACATATTTCACTGAGATCCGTTGTTGTCCCTCATGTTTTTGGCTGCTGTTTTTTTTTTTTCCTTAATGTCAAGAAGAGATGTGAATTATATAAACGTAAAATTGTCGCTTTTTGTGTTAGAGTCCATAGCAAGCATATGTGCTATATTTGAAAAAATTGTTGTCCTTTTACGTAAAAACCTCCGGTTTGGGAAATCACCTATTGATTTACTGTCTGATGTTAGAAACAATGACCTTGAGGCTCTTTTCTCCAATAGGTTTGCATTCCTGCCTCATAAAAGAAAGATAGTTATCTACAGTTAGTAGAGTGCTAATCTTCCCATTCAGGGTGTTCTTTTAGCATTAAAAAGGATAAATATATATATGAAAAAACAGATTTCTTAGAAGTATGATGCTAACATATGGCATTAATAATTACCTGCTGTATTGCATTAACTGCTTCCATAGTGCAGTCTCATATGTGACATTGGTCCTAGTTTCATTTTTATTTATTTTTATTTTTTAATTTATTTATTTTGAATAGAAACAGAGAGAAATTATGAGGGGAGAGGGAAATAGTGCAGGAGAGAAACAGAGAGACACCTGCAGACCTGCTTCACCACTCATGAAGCTTTCCCCCTACAGGCGGGGACCAGGGGCTTGAACCTAGATCCTTGCATACTGTAACGTGTGTGCTTAGCCAGGTGCGCCACCGCCTGGCCCCCTAGTTTTATTTTGATCCTGTTACTACTATGCTAATGTCTGTGTTTAGTACCCACCTTTAAAAATTGCTAGGAAATCTGTGTCTTATAACAGGTTTTCATATGGCTTTAAAATATTAAATGGGGGGGGCAGTGGTGGCTTCCCTGATTCACCCAATGGTTCAAGCCCCAGTCCCCACCTCCAGGGGAGAAGATTCATGAGCAGTAGAGCAGGGCTGAAAATGTCTCTCTTTCTTGCTATGTCTCCCTTCCATCTCAATTTCTCTCTGTCCTAACAAATAAAACAAAATGTAATTTAATTTTAAAAATATGTTCAATTAGGGCTGGTGCAATATCTCACTTGGATAGTGTGTCGCTTTGCCATGTGCGTGACTCAGTTTCAAGCACAGCCCCACCACACTGGAATGTCCTTCGGTGCTGTAGTCTCTTTTCCTCTTTATCTTTCTCTCTGCCTTCTCTGTCTCAATCAAATCAAATATTAATGAGTGAATGGAAACCTACAAAAATAGAAATATACACTAAATGTTTATACTGACATCTATAAATAAGAAAAATGTTTTCCAGTTAAGGCTGTTCTTTTGTTGGACAATTCCTACGTATATATATATATATTTATATATTTTCCTATATTAATCCCTTTTCATAAACAGAGAGTATTTCCTGGGTCCTTTAAACATAGAAAACATATAAACTTAAGTGACTTGTTTAATCATATAAGCCCATTATTTGGTCTGGCTAAGCTTATTAACTCTGGAAAGCAAATGAAAATGAAATGTCTTCTTAAAATCTACTTTGGAATACCTCATCCACTTACCAGTTTCCCATTTATGGTATCAACATGAAGATAATGCATTAAGTCTCATTACTTTTAAAAAAAAAAAAGTTGTGGAGAGAACATTGGGAGAAGTAACCAAAGCTTTATTCTGGTACATTTGATACTGGGGACTAAATTTAGAAGCTCAGGCTTGAGATTCTTTTTTTTTTTTTTTTGCCTCCAGGGTTATTGCTGGAGCTCAGTGCCTGCACCATAAATCCACTGCTCCTGGAGGCTGTCTCTTTCCCCCTTTTGTTGCCCTTGTTGTTGCAGCCTTGTTGTGGTCATTATTGTTGTTGTTCATTGTTGGATAGGACAGAGAGAAATCGAGAGAGGAGGGGAAGACAGAGAGGGGGAGAGAATGACAAACACCTGCAGACCAGGTGGGGGCCCGGGGGCTCGAACCAGGATCCCCACTCTGGTCCCTGTGCTCTGCACCAGGTGCTCTTACCCCACTGCTCTACTGCCCAACCCTCTCAGGCTTGAGATTCTAATGCTCCATCCACTGTACTATCTCCTCAACCACTGGTCTCATTACTTTAAAAAAGAAATAAGCAATCAAATCTCTTTTTAAACTCAAGACATCAACTGATTCTAACCCTAATAACCCTGTAGTGAAGAATGTTAAATTACTATGTAATAAAAATTATGTTTTATTATTTATTTATAAAAAGGAAACACTGACAAAACCATAGGATAAGAGGGGTACAACTCCACACAATTCCCACCACCAGAACTCTGTATCCCATCCCCTCCCTTGACAGCTTTCCTGTTCTTTATCCCTCTGGGAGTATGGACCCAAGGTCATTATGGGGTGCAGAAGGTGGAAGGTCTGGCTTCTATAATTGCTTTCTGGCTGAACCTGGGTGTTGACAGGTCAATCCATACTCCCAGCATGCCTCTCTCTTTCCCTAGTGGGGCGGGGTTCTGGAGAATCGGAGCTCCAGGACACATTGGTGGCAGTGTCTGTCCAGGGAAGTCTGGTTGGCATCATGCTAGCATCTGGAACCTGGTGGCTGAAAGGAGAGTTAACATATAAAGCCAAACAAGTTGTTGACTAATCTTGAACCTAAAGGCTGGAGTAGTGCAGATGAAGAGTTGGAGGGGTCTCTGTTCTGTAGATAACTAGCAGGCATATTTTAGTTATATTTCAAAGGGCCTGTGGCTATACTAGGTTTTTTATTTTTTTTCCCTGAGCCTGAAATCTAATGTGCAGGTGGATCCTAGTACTAGTCATCTATATCAGGAAAAACAAAACAGACCCCTTTGTGGACCCACATAGGACCTTACCCTTAAACTTGTATCAACGGTAGAAAATGTTCCATACTCCAAAGGGAGGATGGACAACATACTCTATGCTCCACCTGAGGAAGATGGGTCCTGATATTGGGGCAGCTTGGAATGTTCCTACTCATAACCACAGAATGTGAGCTCAGATCTACAGGGATGCAGAGGTCACATAGGCTCCTAAGCTGAATATGAGCCCCAGATCAGATCAAATGGATGGGGTTTACAGTCAATAAGATTTATACACCTCTCCCATATTTGGGAGCTACTCTCTTCCCAGATGCAGCTTTCTGGTCCTTTTTCCAGCCATGACATCATCTCCCCCAGACAATAAAAATTATTTTATTTATTTATTTATTTATTTTTGTTCCTCCTCCAGGGTAATTGCTGGGCTCGGTGCCTGCACCATGAACCCACCGCTCCTGGAGGCCATTTTTTTCCCCGTTTTGTTGCCCTTGTTGTAACTTCGTTGTGGTTATTATTATTGCCCTTGTTGATGCAATTCGTTGTTGGATAGGACAGAGAGAAATGGAGAGAGGAGGGGAAGACAGAGAAGGGGAGAGAAAGATAGACACCTGCAGACCTGCTTCACCGCCTGTGAAGCGACTCCCCTGCAGGTGGGGAGCCGGGGGCTCTAACCGAGATCCTTACGCGGGTTCCTGCGCTTTGCGCCACATGCGCTTAACCCACTGCGCCACCGCCCGACCCCCAATAAAAATTATTTTTAAAGTCACAGAAAAAAATTTTTTTTGCTGTTGCTTAAATTTTTTTTTCTTTTTTTCCCCCTAGAGCATTGCTCAGCTCTGGTTTAGGTGGGGTAGAAGATGGAATTTGGGACTTTGGAGCCTCAGGCATGAAAATCTGTTTACATAACCATTACAAGCACTGCTTCACTATTTGTGAAGCTTTCACCCTGCAGAGGGAGACCAAGGGCTTAAACCTGGGGCCTTGTCTATGGTAACATGTGCACTTAACAGAGCACAGCCCACCCCACCCACCTCCTTTTTTTTTTTTTACTGGAACGTTGTTCAGCTTTGGTTTTTGTGGTGGTGCTAGGGATTAAAACTGGAAACTCAAAAGACTCAGGCTTAAGAGTCATTTGTGTAACCATTATGCTGTCTCCCTAGGCCCAAGATCATCTGATAGTTAATCCACTTTTTGGTTTTTTCACTTAGCATAATGACTTCAAGGTCCATCCAGGATGACATAAAGGAGGTAACTTCACCATTTTTAACAGCTGAGTTGTATTCCATTATATATATATGTACCACAGTTTCTTAGTCACTCATCTGTCGTTAGACACCTTGGTTACTCCCAAGCTTGGGATATTATAAATTGTGCTGCTATGAACATAAATGTACATAGATCTCTCGGGATGGGTGTGTTTGTTTCTTTTGGGTAAATCCCTTGTTTCTTTCAGATATATAGGAGAAAAACTGATGAGTCACAGGGAAGGTCCATTTCTAGTGTTTTGAAAAATCTCCAGATTGTTTTACACAGAGGCTGGGCCACTTTGCAATCCCACCAGCAGTGCAGAAGGGCTCCTTTTTCTCCTCACCCTTGCCAACATTTGTTGTTGCTGTCCTTTCAAATGTATGACATTCTCACAGGAATGAAATGGTATCTTGTTATTGTCTTTATTCCCAGCAAGATAATTTTACACATATCAACTTCTAGAGTTCCAAGACCACCCACACTTATAATACCAATGATATGTGGTTATACCTAAGACAACCTTCATGTTTGATCACTTTCCAGAAAGACTCAGAAAACCACTGAAAACTGTTACTTTCTGTCACAGCCTAGTTTAGCATAAACAAGCACACACATTAGTATCAGCCAAGAAGGGGGCATGTAAAGTGGAATCCAGGGAGTTATCAGTGAATTTACGGTTGTCCTTTCCCAGTCAAATCACAAACTGTGCTTTCTTCTCCCATCCATGATATATAAGAATGTGTACAGAATTTTTGTTGGGACTCAGTTAAATTTATAGGTTGATGATCTATATGGCTAACTTCAGCCCAAAGTCTCTAAAGGTAGAGCTGATACCTCTTTGGGGGCAGGGCTAACCCTCTACTGTGTAGTACATATAGACAAGATTATTCTAAAATATACATATGGAAAGACAAAGGAACTAGAATAACTAAAACAATCTTGAAAAAAAGTAATAAAGTGGGAGGAATAAGTCTCTCCAATTTAAATACATTACCGGCAAGGATACAGAGAAACTAGGTCACTCACACATCGCTGGGAGGAATATAAAATGGTACAATCATGCTGAAAACATGGAGTGCAGTTTCTTGACAAGCTAAATATGCAGCTCATGTACAACACAGAAGTGCACTCATGGGTATTTATCCCAGAAAAATGAATATTGTTTCACACCAAAACTTGTATATGAATATTTACAGAGGTTTTTTTTTCAAAGTGGCCCCCAAATGAGAAGCAAACCAAGTGTCCTTCAACTGCAGAATAGTTGAACAAAAAGTCTTACCATGAAATATTACTCTGCGACTAAAAGGAACAAACTACTTATACACCCAATAGCCTGTACAAATCTCCAGAGAATTAATTAAAACTAATCCATGCATATGCATACATACACACTGACAGAAAAGACAGTACAGACTGCACTGGTCATCTATATAGTAGTGTTGAAATGGCAAACCTACAGAAGTAGAGGGCAGTGGTCTGGGAGGTGGCACAGTGATAAAGCATTAGACTCTCAAGCATGAGGTCCTGAGTTCGATTCCTGGCAGCACATGTGCCAGAGTGATGTCTGGTTCTTTCTCTCTCCTCCTATCTTTTTAATAAATAAATAAAATCTTAAAAAAAAAAAAGGAGTAGAGGGCAAATGGATAGTTCATAGAAGTTAAGGAGAGGTTGGGTGTATGGAAGGAAAACATGAACTCTGTAAAAGTGGAAATATTCTGTATTTTCACTATAATATTGTTGATATCCTGGTTGTTACACTATCCTTTGTTTTTACAGGCACTACATTGGGAAAAAAAATTATGAATGAGCACAGGATCTGTCTGTGCTATTTCCATGTCTACAGATCGATTAATGGGCAGAGGGTAGATAGCATAATGGTTAGATGCAAACAGACTCTCATGCCTGAGGCTTTGAAGTCCCAGGTTCAATCCCCCCCATACCACCATAAGTCAGAGCTGAACAGTGCTCTGGTAAAAATAAATAAATAAATATAAAAATTTTTTTAAATTAAAAAAAAAGATTGACTAATGAGAAAGAGAGAAATGGAGCTTCACTCTGGCATGTGATGCTGGGAATCAAACTGGGAAACTCAGACCTGCCACTTCAATGCTTTGTCCACTGTCACCTCCCAGTCGACCTGTGTTATTTCTTATAATTGGCATGTGAACCTGTCATTACTTCCAAGTTAAAAAAAAAAAAGAAATTTAAATAAATGAACTAGGGGCCAGGCAGTGGTGTGCTTGTTGAAGTGTGCATGTTACCATGGTCATGGCCCCAGGTTCAGCTTTTCTGCCCCCACTTTCAGTGGTTATCTTCACAAGCAGTGGAGCAGTGCTGCAGGCAGCTTCCTTTCTTTCTAAGGCTCCCTTTGTTTTTCTCTGTCTCTATCAGAAAAGAAAGAAAAAAGAAAAGGGAAAAAAAATACTTTTTAAAAAAAGCCATCAGGAACAGTGCAGTTTTCAGGCAAGCACCTAGCCCCAGCGATAAGCCCAGTGGCAAAAATTAAATAAACTGGGGGTTGGGCAGTAGCGCAACAGGTTAAGCACACACGGCACGAAGCACAAGGAACAGTGTAAGGGTCCTGGTTCGACCCCCCAGCTCTCCACCTGCAGGGAGGTCGTTTCACAAGCGGTGAAGCAGGTCTCTTTCTCTGCCCCTCGATGTCTTCCCTCCTCTCTCAATTTATCTCTGTCCTATCCAACAACAACAGCAATGACAACAATAACAACAAGGGCAACAAAAATGGGGAAAAAATGGCCTCCAGGAGCAGTGGATTCGTAGTGCAGGCACTGAGCCCCAGTGATAACCCTGGAGACAAAAATAAATAAATAAATCTAGAAATTTATGTGAAAAATCCTCTATAGGGAGAATAAAACTTCATTAAGACATTGAAGCTATTCAATAAATGACAAGCAATACCACGTCTGTTAACTAGAACAATCAGTTTTTTGGTTGTTCTTTTGCCAGCGCATTGGTCTACTTTGGTTTATGATGGTTCAGGGGAATTGAACCTGAGGCTTTGGAGCCTCAGGCTTGAAAATCTATTTGCATACCTATTATACTATTTTTTGCCTCCAGGGTTATCGCTGTGGCTCTGGCACTACGAATGCACTGCCACCATTTCCCCCCATTTTATTGGATAGGACAGAGAGAAATTGAGAGGGGAGGGAAAGATAAACACTTCTTCTAGCGTTTGCCCTTCTTCCGTAGCCAGTCAACAGCGTCAGGTTGAGCCTGATGTCTGCTTGTTGCTGGCTTTGAAAGTGACTGGGATCCATGTGGATTCAGTCGGCTAGGAAGGATCGTCGGTTTCCCCAATAAATGGGTACTCACGGGATGCACCACGAGATGGTCGATCCAATGCATCCCAAGATAGACACTGCAGACCTGCTTTGCTGCTTCTCAAGTGACGCTCCCACCCGCCCTGACCCCCGCAGGTGGGGAACCAGGGGCTAGAACCGGGATCTTTGAGCAGGTCCTTGTCCTTGCGTTTTGTACTATGTGCAGTTAGCCCGGTGTGCTACTGCCTGCCCACCACACCCCTGTTATACTATTTCCTACCCAAGAATCAGTTTTCTGAATGTATAAACTCTCCCAAATTGATCTTCAGGCTTCTGTACAACTCAGATCATTAAGTACACTGGGTACTTAATGTATACCTGCTACTTTGCCACCCACTACCTTCTTTTTTGCTGAAAAAAAAAAAAAATGAAGCAAAGTTTTGTACCTTGGATAAAGCAATAACAAATGATGCTTGGAGACAAAAATGCATGTAATAATTTGTCTGTGGGGACCAGGTGGAGGTGTAGCTGGGAGAGTGCATACATTACCATGCCCAAGAACAACCTGGATTAAAGCCTCCAGTCCCCATCTGTGGGGTTAGGAGGAGAACCTTACAAGCAATGGAATAGTGCCATAGGTCTCTCTCTCTCTCTCTCTCTCTCTCTCTCAACACTAAAAACTAAACTATACTTTGGCCTAAATTATATTTGTCTGTGTTGAAAATGAATAAATTTTGACCTCTTATTTTAAATTTTTACAATAATAATCTGTTCTCTGGACCTCAAAGTCACCAGAACCACAGATGCCCAGTTCCTGAGATTTTGCAAAAGTTTAAGAACTATCAATTGGTCTGAAGCCTGTCAGATGAAGGATAAACCCAGAAAAGAAGTCTGGAAATGGGGAGTTGTGCAGTAGCACAGTGGGTTAAGTGCACATGGTGCAAAGCACAGGGACCGTCTTAAGAATCTCGGTTCGAGCCCCCGGATCCCCACCTGCAGGGGTGTTGATTCACAAGCGGTGAAGCAGGTCCACAGGTGTCTATCTTACTCTCCCCCCTCTCTATCTTACCCTCCTCTCTCGATTTCTTTCTGTCTTACCCAACAACGATAACATCAATAACAAGAACAATAATAAGTACAACAATAAAAAACAAAAAGGGCAACAAAAAGGAAAAAAATAAATATTTTAAAAAAGAAATGAAACATGATGATGCTGTATTACCCATTTAAATACCTTATTCACAAAGAGGGTCTTGGGATCTTGATGTGTCTGTGTGTCTTCAATTACACTATAAATAATCTTCCCCTCAATAAAATGGGGGGGAATTAATAATAAACTCACAGGAGTATCGATACATAGGTAGATAGATAGATACCCACATCAATAGCCCATCTAAGGACTGAGAAATCAGTATATATAACAGAAGCAAATTTGTTAGAAAAAATATGTTTCCTAGTTCAACATCTTTTTTTTTATTCAGTACTTTGAAATATTTTATTTGGCTCACTTTCAACTTATACTGCACATTACTATTTCTGTATCATTAATTTATTTATGTGAAGTAGAAGTAAGTAGATTTTATACTCTGGAAAGGTGTAGAAGAGTGAACCCCAGAGAATGCTCCAGAGTTAGAAGGAGTCAGTAAATGCATTTGGGAAGAGTAAAAGTCCATCATCCAAACTCCTGGTAATCGATTCCCTATATAGTACCCAGCACTCTTAAATGTGAGTTAGAGTAGATGTCTTCTTTTCATAAACCTCTGCAAACAGCTCTTCCATTGCACTTGTAATAAAATTCAAAACTTTCACTATGACCTCTCATAACTTGGGCACTGTTTTCCTTTCTGAATCATTTACTTCCATATCTCCCTTCTCTCACCATGCACCTCCCTCGCTCCAGATTTTCTACTTCTGGACTACAACAAGCTCTTTCCTCTTCAGAACCTGTACACTGCTTGCAGATTCCTGCCACACTTTGCCTGCAGACTTTCATCTGCCTCCATCACCTATAATGATGACTGCATCCCTTCTTTCCACTTGGTCTTCCTTCTCTTCACAACCCCCTTATCAGGTTTCCTTTATTGTGCTTCTAAAATAATCTTGTTCATTCATTTGCTTGTGTATTGCCCACCATCCTTATGGAGATACATCCTTAAGAATAGAACCTTGGTGGCACACCCAGTTTGGGGGGGTGGATAGCCAGACCAATAAATGCCTAAACAGATATATTGCAGAAACAAACTAGTAAACATACCAAATCAAACAGATAGAAATGTAACAGAAGGGGAGTTGGGCAGTAGCGCAGCGGGTTAAGCGCATGTGGTGCAAAGTGTAAGGACCTGTGTAAGGATCCTGGTTCAAGCCCCCGGCTCCCCACCTGCAGGGGAGTCACTTCACAGGTGGTGAAGCAGGTCTGCAGGTGTCTGTCTTTCTCTCCTCTTCTCTGTCTTCCCCTCTTCTCTCCATTTCTCTCTGTCCTGTCCAACAACGAACAACATCAACAATGGCAATAATAATAATAACCACAACAATTAAAAAACAAGGGCAACAAAAGGGAATAAATAAACATTAAAATATATATATATATAACAGAAGGACCAAGTGGGAATTATTCCTGGGAAACAGGGATGGTTCAACATCTGAAAGAAAAAGAATAGAACCTTTATATTATTTTGCTCATCACTGCATCCTATGCCCCAAGAAATAGTGCCTGGCATATAATAAACACAGGCATGAATGTAGAAATTGATCAGTCACGGGACCTCTGGATAAGCTATGTATCCACAAAATTTATCTTTCTGACTAGATTTCACAGTTCGAAAAGGAGCACAGAAGTTTTAGACGTTTGAACTAGTAAGTAGATTGCTTTGGTATTGAGATAAAATATTTTATGGGCTGGGGAGACAGCATACTGGTTATGCAAAAGGCTTTCATGCCTGAGGCTCTGAGGTCCCAGGTTCAATCCCCAGCACCATCATAAGCCAGCGCTGAGCAGTGCTTTGTGCTTTCTCTCAGTATCTCTCTAGTTAAAATAAAATAAAATATTTTTTTAAAATAATAAAATAGGTGGTCCGGGAGGTGGCATAGTAGATAAAGCATTGGAATCTCAAGCATGAGGTCCTGAGTTCAAACCCCGGCAGCACAAGTACCAGAGTGATGTCTGATTCTTTCTCTCTCTCCTCCTATCTTTCTCATTAATAAATAAATAAAATCTTTAAAAATAATAATAATAATAAAATAGGGAGTCGGGCAGTAGCGCAGCGGGCCGGCATAAGGATCCTGGTTCAAGCCCCCGGCTCCCCACCTGCAGGGGAGTCGCTTCACAGGCGGTGAAGCAGGTCTGCAGGTGTCTGTCTTTCTCTCCCCCTTTCTGTCTTCTCCTCCTCTCTCCATTTCTCTCTGTCCTATCCAACAACGACAACAAGAATAACTACAACAGTAAAAAAGGGGGCAAGAAAAGGGAATAAAGAAAAATAAAATATTTTGCAGTCCACTCTCTCACTTCTCTCTCCTCCTCGCAGTCTTTCTCTCCTCTTTCTCTCTCTGCTCCCTACACATCTCTCCCTCTTTTTTAACTTTTTTTTATATTTATTTTTTATTTATTTATTCCCTTTTGTTGCCCTTGTTGTTTTATTGTTGTAGTTATTATTGTTGTTGTCGTTGTTGGATAGGACAGAGAGAAATGGAGAGAGGAGGGGAAGACAGAGAGGAGGAGAGAAAGATAGACACCTGCAGACTGCTTCACCACCTGTGAAGTGACTCCCCCTGCAGGTGGGGAGCCGGGGTTCGAACTGGGATCCTTATGCTGGTCCTTGTGCTTTGCGCCACCTGCGCTTAACCCGCTGTGCTACAGCCCAACTCCCTCTCTCTCTCTCTCTCTTACACACACACACACACACACACACACACACACACAATTAAACTGACAGCCATAAGCCATAGGTACCTAGCTAGACACAAATACAAGCTGGGAAAAAGAAGTGTGACCAGTCTTTGTTTTTTGTTTTTATTTTTATTAGTGATTTAGCATTGTTTTACAAAATTATCATATTTCAGGTATATTTTCAATAACTTCCCCCACCCTATTCTTCCTCTTCCATAGATAAGAGATATAGATAAGAAGCCAGAAGAGAGGGCAGGCTGCCCTAGAAGCTGCAAATGACCCAAAAGTTTATGCCACAAAGTCTATGTCTTTGTTTCAGCCTATCTGTTATCTCTGGTCAAACCTGATGTCTTGCCTTTAGGGTCTCAACACAGTCTCAGCTTCTGACTTCCTGCCACAATTACTGCTGAAAAGAGACTTTGCTGTATCTTACACAAGTAATTTAACAAGGCAATACTCCATGCTCACAGAGCTGCACTTAGCATTTCCTTATTTACCTGTACTTCTACCCTTCCTCCATTTACTGTCTGTCCAGTATGACTGAGTCTCACACCTGTGCCTTCTAACTTAGAGCCTTTCTCAGTTCTAATATTGGTAGTTTTTTAATGATGTTCTCCTTAGAAACTCCAGAATTCATTTTTAAATGAATTTTGGTAGTTATATTTTATTTCTCTTTATAAGGCACATTATTTTTCAGTGCTCTGATATTTCTCTAATTCTTTATAACTTTCTAAAAATAACTGCAGTGAGTCCTGAGTTCATTAGTTAATCCCACTGGGACTCAATAATGCATATTACACATCTCCTGATTTTTATATATTAGATTTTCTCAAGAATTCCCTTACCTGTTATTATCAACATAGCTATATTGACAGGGTCTTCATTACATCCTAATTGCCCATCTTTCTTTTTTTTTTTGTTAAAGATCATTTTTTAAAATCAAGCCTTGTCATTTTGAAAGTATCACAGACGTGTTATCTTGTTAATATTAATGTGTTTCATATCTTTCTACTTTTTTTTCTTTCTCCCTTTGTCATAGGAAAGTTATTAAATGTATTCATTGCCTTTTGCTTTAAACAGACTAGTTCTTTTGTTGGGGACAAGGGCATTAGTAAGAGGATAAAGGGACAGGTTTGGTTGTTCCCTCTGAAACAAAGGTATAAAAAATTGTCTTTCATACTCAAAGGTAACTGTGAACAGTTAGTTGTATTCTCTATTCTTTTTAAAAAATATTTATTCCCTTTTGTTGCCCTTGTTTTATTGTTGTAGTTATTATTAATGTTGTTGTTGTTGTTGGATAGGACAGAGAGAAATGGAGACAGGAGGAGAAGACAAAGAGGGGGAGAGAAAGATAGACACCTGTGGACCTGCTTCACCGCTTGTGAAGTGACTCCTCTGCAGGTGGGGAGCCAGGGGCTCAAACTGGGATCCTTACACCAGTCCTCGTGCTTGTATTCTCTATTCTAAACCAGATGCTAACATGTAAATTTTGCATATATTGTCAAAATTATTCCATGGCACTTTGCTGTAGGATCATGTAAAAAGTAAGGACACTAGCAATGATTACAATAATAAATGACTAGCCAAGAAATTCTTCTAATATCTTTGGAGAGGACTTACTCAGACTGGTCATTATATCAAACTAGTAAACCTCATCTCTGACAAATGTAGGGTGTGTGTGTAATCACTTGAAGAATAATTTACTTTCCCAGAAAATTCTTTGATTTATTTTTAAAAAGTCATTGTGAGGGGACCCAGCAGTAGCACAGTGGGTTAAACACACATGGCTCAAAGCGCAAGGACCGGTATAAGAATACTGGTTCAAGGGAGTTGGGCGGTAGCGCAGCGGGTTAAGCGCACATGGAGCAAAGCACAGGACCAGCTTAAGTATACCGGTTCGAGCCCCCAGCTCCCCACCTGCAGGGGAGTCACTTCACAAGCGGTGAAGCAGGTCTGCAGGTGTCTATCTTTCTCTCCCCCTGTCTTCCCCTCCTCTCTCCATTTCTCTCTGTCCTATCTAACAACAACGACAACAATAATAACTACAACAACAATAAAAACAAGGGCAACAAATGGGAAAATAAATAAATAAAATTTAAAAAAAATAAAGAATACTGGTTCATGCCCCTGACTCCCCCATCTGCAGGTGTCTTTCTCTTCTCATCTCTGTCTCCCCTTCTCTCTCAATTTCTCTCTGTCCTATCCAACAACAACAACAGCAGTAACAACAACGATAATAACGACCACAACAAAGGTTAACAACAAGGGCAACAAAATGGTGAAAATGGCCTCCAGGAGCAGTGGGATCGTAGTGTAGGCACCCAGCCCCAACAATAACCCTGGAGGCAAAAGAAAAAATCATTGTGGAAGTAAATAACTCTTTTTTTTTCCTTTTAAATATTCTATTTACAGAAATAGTATTTACATACTTCTTAAGACAACTACCACATAAAATGAGGTGCAGTTTCAGGGTAGTCTATCTGTCAAAGTAAACATTAGGATTTTGGCTGCTAACTTAGAATCATACTTTGGCATAGTTCTTGCACACTCCAAAGATTTGAAGCACTCAGATCATGTGAAGAAGAGTGTGGACAAGGCAGACTTGTAAGAAACACTTGGATTGGCGTCATCACAGGAAGAAGTAGGGGGAGTAGACAAGATAGGAGATATAGCAACGTTTTCATCTCTTATCCTATCCTTTGAATATTCCACTCTCAGGGCTATTTCCAACCATTTTTTTTTGTTTAATTTCTAAATGCAATTACATAAATGTAGCCTCCCTCTCTCTCTCTCTCTCAGTTCCATTACAAGATGCTTTTTTCTTAAATATGTAGCCTTTTGGGAAAACAAATGATGCTTTTTAGCAATTTGATCTTTCTGGCATGATTTATAAGCTTATCTTTCATACTTAAAGTTTTTGAATGCTTTTGACCATTTATACTAGCTTTACTACTTTGAAATTTACTACCACTCATTAAAAAAAAAAGTAATAGGTACAAGACAAATATTCAGTGTAATATTTTAATTGGAAGATCTGCTGTCACCTGCTTTTTGGTTATTTCTCAGTGAATAATATTTATGACACAGTGTTTGTGAAATAAGAGAAAAGACATTTTCTACTCTAAGGATAAAAGAGATAGCTAGGCTAAGATTTAGATTGTAATTTAAAAAATAATTAATTACTTACTTTTATTTCAGCTTGCCCTTGATTATCTGCATACTTATCATTAAAGCAAAGAAAAAAAAAATTATGTGTCACCAGGGAATGAACAAGGCCTCACATTTTTGTGATACCACCAAGTGACATCCCCACCCAATTTTCCTTTTTTTTTTTTTTTCTATTTTCTTCTTTTTCTCCTTCTTCTCCTTCTCCTTTTTCTTCTTTCAGCCTGCACTGTGGAAACTTGCACATTATAATTCCACCACTCCTGGACACCTAAAATATCATTGTAAATTGCAAAAATCCCCTAAAGGTCATAGTCATCTAGTTAAGAACTGCTAATTAAGACTAAGCAAAGACATTTTTTGTAATTATGCACTAAGTCTTTACATTTTATTTTTATACTGAACTAATTTATAAACTAGTAAGCTGAATTTTCTCCAAAGGTGAATTATCCAGTAAGAACATACCTGTCTACCCATAAGCTTATAAAAATATTCCCTGAGAACATAGCAGACACTTATTTTTTACAATTTTTATTTGTGATTAGTAGTGGGCTACAATAGTCTAAGATTGCACCACACCCAGCACCAAAGTCCTGTGTTTTCCATCCTCCCATATACCAAAGATAAGCACCATAGTTCTCACAAGTTTTAGAAACAATTTGCTTGCTTCTGTGTTTTTCTTTTTTCTTTAAGAAAGGATTAATTAACAAAACCATAGGGTAGGAGGGGTACAACTCCACACAACTCCGTGTTTTTCTGTTGCAAACTCATGTGTAGTAGTTATCTAGATTCCACATATGAGTGAAACCATCCAATTGATATCTTCCATCTCTTATTTTTCTAAGTATAATCTCCTCTAATTCCATCTTTTCTCTATTCTAAGGGACACAATATTATATTTTTTATTGCAGGATAGTATTCCATGGAATATATCCCATAACTTCTCTAGAGAGTTGTCTGTTAATAGGCATTTAGGCTGCTTCCAATCTTTGGCTATTCTGAATAATGTAGTTATGAACATAGGAGTGCATACGTGTGAATTAGTGTTTGCATGCCCTTTGGATAAATGCCTAAGAGTGGTATTACTAGATCATAAAGTACTTCCATTTTTATTTGCTTAAGGACTCTCCATACACTCTTGCAAAGGGGCTACACCAGTTTACATCCCCACCAGCAGTGTAGCAGAGTCTTTTTTTTCCTCCACAGCCTCTCCAATACCTGCTACTTCCTGTAGGTCTTTCTCACAGATAGGACGTACAATCTCAGTATAGTTTTAATTTGCATTTTTTGAATAAGAAGTGAAGTGGAGCATTTCTTATGTGTATTTCTTCTTTTTTTTGTAATATTTATTTTATTTATTCCCTTTTGTTGCCCTTGTTTTATTGTTGTAGTTATTATTATTGTTGTTGTTGGATAGGACAGAGAGAAATGGAGAGAGGAGGGGGAAGACAGAAAGAGGGAGAGAAAGATAGACACCTGCAGACCTGCTTCATCACTTGTAATGCTACTTCCCTGCAGGTGGGGAGCCAGGGCTTGAACCGGGATCCTTACACCGGTCCTTGTACTTTGCACCACCTGTGCTTAACCTGCTGTGCTAGAGCCCAACTCCCACGTATCTCTTCTTTAGAAAACTCTGCTTAGTTCTTTCGTCCACTTTTTTATTGGGTTAGTTTTACTTCTTTTGTAGATCTGTGCCAATTCTTTTTTTTTTTTTATTTCTTTATTGGGGAATTAATGTTTTACATTCGACAGTAAATACAATAGTTTCTACATGCATTACATTTGCCAGTTTTCCATATAACAATATAACCCACACTAGGTCCTTTATCATCCTTTTGGATCTGTATTATCCCCCCCCCACAAACCCCAGAGTCTTTTACTTTGGTGCAATACAGATCTGTGCCAATTCTCTCTCTCTCTCTCTCTCTATATATATATATATATTTAATATTAGTCACTTGTAAGGTGGGTGATGTGCAAATATCGTCTCCAATTTACTGCTTATCCTTGTGTAGTTTGATTTTGATGTGTAGAAGCTTTTTAGTTTGATGTAGTCCCATTTATTTACACTTGTTTTCATTTCCAATGCCCATGGGGTTGAGTCTTTTGTTTTGAATAACCTGTAAAGTTTCACTGATGTTTTTGCCTATAAATTTTAGAGTTTCTGGCCTAATATCCAGATCTTTGATACTTTTTTGCCTCCAGGGTTATTGCTGGGGCTCGGTGCCTGCACTACAAATCCACTGCTCCTGGAGGCTAATTTTTTTTTCCTTTTGTTGCCCTTGTTTTATCGTTATTGTGGTTATTATTGTTATTGATGTCGTTGTTGTTGGATAGGACAGAGAAATGGAGAGAGGAGGGTAAGACAGAGAGGGGGAGAGAAAGATACACACCTGCAGATTTGCTTCACAGCTTGTGAAGGCCCCGCCCCCGTCCCCCGTAGGTTGGGACCCGGGGGCTCAAACCAGGGTCCTTACGTGGGTCTTTGCGCTTGGCTCCAAGGGCACTTAACCCGCTGCGCCACCACCCGATTCCTTGTTGTTACTATTATTATTGTTGTCATTGCTGTCGGATAGGACAGAGAGAAATGTAGAGAGGAGGGGAGACAGAGAAGGGGAGAGAAAGACAGACACCTGCAGACTTGCTTCACCGCTTGTGAAGTGACCCACCTGCAGGTGGAGAGTCAGGGGCTCGAACCGGGATCCTTACACCGGTCCTTGCACTTTGCACCATGTGGTCTTAACCTGCTGCGCTACCGCCAGGCCCCCTCTTTGATACATTTTGATTTGACTTTGAGGTAAGGTGTTAGATGGTAGTGTAGTTTCACTTTTTTACAATTTTCCCAGCACCATTTGTTGAAAAGACACTCTCTACCCCACTGAATAGTTTTGGCCCTCTGTCATTATTAGGTGGTGGTATATGTGTGGGCTCATTTTCTGGGCTTTTGATTCTCATACAGATAGTTAAGATAGCCAAACCCTTTATTCTTTCTATTGTGGGAGTGACTCTAGATCAGAAAAATGGGGTTTTGAAAACTGGGGAGGCATTCACAGTCCAAAGGACACTTTTGATGAGAGTAAAGTAAGTGAAGGTAGAGGAAAGATCAGTCCCTGGCTATAAAGACAAGTTTATTCATCTTCTAGTAACATGGGAGGCACTAAATAGACAGGTTTCCGTGTTAGCTGCACATCGCTGCAGCTTTTCCCCCCAATTCTTTAAATATTTATTTATTTATTTATTTATTTTGGATAGAGACAAATAAATTGAGAGGGAGGGAGAAGATAGGATAGTCAGGGGGAAGGCAGCAAAGAGAGAGAGAGAGGAAGAGAGAGAGAGACTTACAGCACTGTTTCAGCACTTGTGAAGCTTCCTTTCTGCAGGTAGAGAACAGGAGCTTGAGCCTGGGCTCTTGCAGCACTGTAAGGTATGCACGCCACCAGGTGTGCTTATTAATAAACTCCTGTTATTTTAATTGCCCTAAGCCTTCCCTCTTCATGTTCTTTTGTTAGTAAGTAATGTAATAACCTTCTGTTCCTGTCCTGATGGAAAGATTTCTCCAAAAATGGTGTATTTTATTTTTTAAGTGCTAGAAAATAACTCAGACTGGGGAGACAGCGTAATAGTTAGGCAAAAAAGTTTCATGCCCGAGGCTCTGAGGTACCAGGTTCAATGCCTAGCACCACCATACCACAGACCTGAGCAGTGCTCTGGAGTTTCAGTCTCTCTCTCATTGAAACAAATAAGTAATATTTTAATAAGAATAGCATAGAAGCTTCCTTCAGTGGAGTGGGAGTCATGCTCAAACCTAGCTTGAACAGAACAAAACAGCACACTAGCTAAGTGAGCTATGTCGCTGCCCCTGTAACTCCATCCCTAACATATGTTGTTTATTACCTTTATTCCTAGCAATTTCCCTTCCTCTGATAGAGCCCACAGTCTTGTTGTTTATGCTCTCAAATCTCAAGCATGAATGTTGAGAGCCAGTGAGGGTACTCACTTAACTCAGGGACTTTGGTCTTTTCAGCCCAAGACTAATCAAGCAGAGAGTCGTCATAAGCTAAAACTAAAAAGCTTTTGTAGTGATTTTATCACCAGGGAAATTTGTTCATCCTTCAGAAAGATTGTCACTAGGAAAAAAAAAAAAAAAAGAGTTAAAATTGCTTCAGACCATTGACTCTTCAGGTCCCTCTAGATTCAGAGATTGAATTGGTTTTCAAGGGTGGGAGGAATTATGAGAAGAATTCCCTGAGAAAGCTTACAAATTGATCATAGCCTTGATAATACTAGGAAGTGTGGGCAGGACTACTATGGAGAGAATGCTAGATGAGTCTGGAAGCATGGGAAATGAGAGAGTCAATTAACAGCATGTTGATTTTTTTTTTGTCTGTTTTGCTTACTGTATTTGATGTCATGTAGTATATATCTGAGAGTCCCCTTTACAGTAAAAGAAAGATAATTGATTTCAATATATTTTACTATTGTAAATGCAATTATTAGCCATAATTGAAATGACATTAGAGTTAGTAATAAGCACCATGGACACATTAGTGGCATTTTTATAAACCACCCAGAACCAAGTTCCCTTCTAAATACACCTATAGCATACTAAAGTAGGTATATCTGGTCATTATCTAGAACAGCTCAGTTGTATTTAGAGAATATAAATGCCTACAAGTTCAAAAGAATTATTTAAAATGGTCATCAGGAGAAACCAGTAAAATTATTATAGTATTTGTTTTGCTACATATATTTTAAAGAACTTGAAATTTTACATACCGATTGATGTGTATGGACATAATCCCCCCCCCCCCCAGAATTATATGAAGAGCTGTCAAAATCCAGTCAGATACTTTAGGATTTACCAGGATAAACCTACATTCATCTCTCAACCATTCAGTGACACTGATTTATGCCCAAATGCAGTAAGCAAATAGAGAACTGACCTCATTTTTTAGTCTTGAGTACAGTAGTGATATGTTTCTCAAGTATATGACTTCAGTCCTGGATTTTAGTTTCAAATGCAGGTTCATAAAGCCAATTTGCAGAGAAGACCATTGAAAGCATCCTTTTGAGGACACACATAGAGGGTCTTTCTGGGAGGGACATCTCCCACAGCTAAGTCACATGCATGGACTGTAGCTTTCTGCTCTCTGGCGGACTGCAGCCATAGCATCTTTATTGTTGTAACTCCCAGATTGTGATACTGTCACAAAACTGTTGCTAGGCAACAAATGTGGTTACCAGGCCTCAGCGAATAGCTGAAGGCAAAAGCAAAGTGTTGCACCATTGTAGAGTAACCATAGCAATGACCTACTATTACAGACTAAAGAATTATCATTAACAATGTTAAAGTATCTGACAGAGGCCTGAATCCTGAGACTTCCAAGCAGTATCTCTCTGAATAATTGAATGATGTGGAAAGAGATTTCAGCTGTCTCAAAGCTGTTCACTCACTTTTATAGCAGAGTCTTTGTAACTATTATTTTTATTTTTAAATTAAAAACCTGTAATTAAGCTACTCAGTTATCATGCAACTTATCACAAAACCCCCCAAACAGATGACTTTCCTCATCTGTCCTGAGGTGTATGTCAGTGTTATTTGCATCCTGTATTAAACAGGTAGATTTGATTTGAAAACTGTACATTCATATTAAGTTGAAATCACAGAAAGAAGCTGTCGTCAAATGACTCCATCAACTGACAATTAAAACTGTTTTTATCCAAGTTGAATTTCTTCTGACCAAATGGATGTTCTTTTTTAGTAGACACAGCTTTGACACTTAAACTCTGTAATTAAAAATATATATAAAATAAATGAAAAAGTAGCTGCTAGGACATTTTAAGGCTTCTGTTTCTTTTGAATTCGGACCCTCATTAAGCAGTGACCTTGCGGAGGCAGTCACGTACCACCGCACAGCTTTTGGGGAAAGGCAAGAAAACTCTGGTTATTTATCCATCTTTTTATTAATCGTTATTAATTTTTTTAAATGGATTTCCCTCTTCCCCATAAGAAGCAAAGAAATATTAGGTGTTCAACTTGAGGGTGGCCTGCGGATTCCGCGCGCAGGGCAGACCAATCCCCGCGCGCGCAAAGCTGGGGAAGTGGGTGGTTTCCTGGAGGGAGAGGGAGTGGCCCTTCAGCCCGGCGCCTCCATTGGCCCGGCGGGCCTGAGACCCGGGATGGGGGGGTCCCGCCCGGCTGTGCCTCGGGCGACCCGCGGGTGATTCCCGGCCGGGTCTTAGCGGCGGGGCAGCTCAGGTGTCGGGATTCCTGCCCCGGGGCGCTGCCCGCGGACACGCCGACTTGAGGGACGTCAGCCTTCCCGCCAGCGCCGCGGGCAGAGCTCACCCGCAGGTACAGGTGCGCCCCGCAGCCGCGCGCCCGCGAGGGGGCGGGGTCCCCCGCCAGCCGCACCTGTTCGGGTTGCGCCCGGCAGTTGCCCACCCTCCCCCTACCCCCGTACCCCAGCCCCACGCACACACGTATACACGCATCTGCACCAAGCCGCCTCGTAATCGAATCTGCTTTTTGTGTTGTGTTGTGTTGTGTTGTGTTGTGTTCGTGTCTTTTGCAGGCACTGACCGCCACGAGCTAACTTCCTGGAAGAGCTTCCCGTCTATTTTCAAATTCTTTACGGAAGCCTCCGAGGCCAAGACCAGTTCCCTCAAACCGGCTCTGACGCGGCGCTCGCACAGAATAAAGCACGAAGAGCTGTGAGAGAGAGACAGAGGGACGGAGAGAGAGAGAGAGAAGCGAGTCGGGGGAGGGGAAGCGAAGGACCTGCACTCGAGCAAGCACCCACACGTCTCCTAACTGCTTGTTGTCGGCGAGCAGCCTCCCAGCCCCTCATTAGATTGTTTTCTTCCTAGAGCACAGGGTCGTGATGTATACATCTAAATAGCGTTTTGCATTATTTCTAGATGAGTGCAACTGTCAAAGCAATATGGGTTCACTGGTCGTGCTTCCTGCGGGCTGAGCTCGGGCTTCGTGCTGCCCGTCAGCGCGCAGATTAAGGCTGACAGCGCCCTGCCCCGCACGGCCGGCGCGGCTCTAATTGCCCCGACGGAGCCCGCGCCGGCGCGGTGGGGCGAGCGGAGTCTGCGTGGTCCTACCGCCCGCTGCAGCGCTTCCGCGGCTGCCCACCCCCGCCCCATCCTTAATCATGTCCATCTTTTCTCTCTCTCTCTCCCTCTTGGAAGAGAAGCAAACTTTTATTCTAGATTTCAAACTTTCATTTTAAGTAGCTCCCCCCCCCACCCTCCCTAGGGGTTTCTTATGCCTCTCTATATTTTTTTTAAAGAAATAAGCATACAGCCCGAAAAGCCAAATTTAAATTCAGAGCATGAATACCATGATATACTAAGTTGTTTGGGGAGTGAAAATTGTTTTCTTTCAGTCTCTTTTCATTTGGAGACCAGAAGAGAAACTTTGCACAAAAGAATAATAATTCTGTAAAGTACTGAATCCACATACCGCTGAATATCCTTGCCAGTGGCAGATGAGATTTAACACAACATGGGAAAAGATTGCTTTGAACCAAGATATAAAGTATTTTAAGGAATTGTACGGACAGTTCCATTTTTCATGGAATTTCCAACTTAATCATTAGAATAGACTATACTTTTTAGTACATATAATGTATATTGCGAAGCATTGTAATGTAAATAGCATACTTCTTTGCTTTTTAAATCTTGATGGGGAGAAAGTTTGTTTCTAACCCTAACCTGGGTAATTTATTCTGAATTTACATAGATTTAGAACCTTTCAGAGACAGAACTTTTGTTGTCTTCAGGAAGATGAACCTTCATGGATTTCTTTCTGAAAGGCTATGTGGAGCTAAATGAGTCTTGTAGTTCTTTGCTCTAAGTGAAAAAAAAAAAAAAAAAAAAAAAGACCTATAAAAGATAACTCTCTTCTCATTCCAACAGCATATTTTTTTTAGTAGTCCACTTCCTCTGTAGGATTTTGCCCTATAGTTTCAACAGCTACACATTTTAATCCAGTTGAGATCTGGTCAACACTGTGAAACATTAAGAGGTAACATAAGTTAGGATTTTGCTGGTTTTTTAAATTAAAATATTAGATGTTAATATTATCAATTTTTAATTACTTGAAGTATTTATCTACTGACAATTCTGTTTGTAGTAGAGGATAATCTGAATTTAATATTTTTCAATATTTTTTAATGTGTATGCAACAAATAATATTCCTGCCTTATTTGAAGACAAGATAAAATGCATCCAAAATGACATAGGACTGTCAGATTCCTCAGAAAAATACCTTAAAAGTAACCATCTCATGGATAAATGTTTTTATATTATGAATCAATTTCAGCAAGTTTTAAAACTGACAATGTCTGTTTTGATATAAGTACATTAATTAGTTCTTATGCTTTTAATGATGGTAAATGAAAGTGATCCTTTTTCAATGGTCATATATATATACATATATGTGTATCTTTTGATGTTATTTTAGCAAAAACAACATAAGAGGAAAAATCAAAATATCATTTTTTCTAGCTGCCAGATTACTTGAAATGTATAACCCACCAATGTAAAGCATGTCGGACTGCAGTCTTTTCTATTTTAAAAAGTAATGATGAACTGTATGAAATAACCTTTCTTTGAGAGGATTTGATGATTGATGTGGATGGAATATCTTTTTCAAAGTGTTATGAATTGCGTGGTGTCTTCAGCAAATGGAAATATTCACAGTAAACTAATTGTATAGCATTTTATCTGCATTGCTAAATATGTGAAAATTCTGCAGCTAAATAAGAGCAAAGTGAGTATGCTCTATTTATAAAACCAAATCTATTCTATTCCTTTTGAATTCTTATGCCTCTTATTTAGTTGTAAAACACATGATTTAATTGCCTTGAAGACTACCTTGTTTTAGGCCTTGTTTAACTATCTATAGAGAGGTATTTGCAAACTTAAGTTGTGTAAATGTCATTTCTACTTGTGGATCTGAACTGTGGCTACCTAAAGAGATCTAGGCAATCCATTCTAGACCACCAACTGATAACAGATAAGAATCCTTGGAATGTAGGATTTTTTTTTTTTAACCTGTTGATTATGAGTCTGTTGGTATAAGTGTAAGAATATCATTCATGTCAACTTTCTTGGAATAACAACAAACAGTTGGTAGTAGCCCGCCTGCTTAGGGATGACAAATATTAACAATATTTCTGTTCTGCTCTTCTCCCTAGTTTGGTTTCTTTAGATAGCTTTTTCTATTATTTTTTTTAAGACTATAGAGGTGAGGTTAGATGTTTTAAAAATTAAATACTCGGCTTTTGAAGCAAGTAGAGTAGGAAGCAAGGAGTTGTTGGGGAAACTAAGATTCAAAATTGTCTTGCTAAAACTTAAAATTCCAACATTGGCTGCAGAGCTTCCTAAAGACGTCTAACCATGCTGCTGTTGCAAGTTCTCTGCATATTTAAAGGCGGGAACATCTATTTGTAATATTTTTTTTCTTAAGTTTCTGCCTTGTGCTTTAACCTGGATCACTTTGTTGTTTATTTGTCCCCACCCCCATAAAAGTAAAGCACAGGAGTTTACTATATTTCTGTTTACCTTTTTAAAATAAAAATTAAGGTTTCTTTCCAGCAAGAATCAGCATATTATTCTTGTCCAGAAGTTCATTTGTTCACCAACTGTATAGAGGTTAATAAAAAGCAAAAAGTTTAAAAAGAATGATGGGGCAGCATTCACCAGTATTTTAAACCTTTATAGCTACTTCCTATTGCAGCTGTAAAATAGTAGCCTGTCTTCATTTGAGTAACTATTTGACTTGGATATTTAATAAAGCTAACAGTTAAGACATTTGTTTTATATCCTTAGCTACAAGTAAAATTCAACCTGTTGTAAAGCTATCATTTTTATGAAATATACCTTGAAGAAATGTGTTTTCCAAAAGGAGTCTAGTGAGTTTAAATTTCTCCCAAATCCATTTATGGATTCTTGATATAGTTCCTCTAATCCAAGAATAGTAATCTTGTTTGTTTATTGAACATCTTTTTTCTTTTTTAATACCTGTAGCTCCTTTAAGAGAGTGAGGGTAACAAAATGTAAACTTATTAATCCATGCAATAGGTGTTTTTTTTTTTCACGTTTCTTTAGACTATCTGTAGTTTCAACCCAAACATGTATGTGTCTCCTGTTATAGCCATAGTTTGTAACTGTAAACTGACAGGACTTTTGGTGTTCTGCTATCCTGATTCATTTAAGAAACGTTACTATTACAAAAAGTCTAAACATGGCTCAAACTTTCTCCTTGGCTCTATGGAGAAAAAAAAAAGTCTTTAAATCTGAGACATTCTTTGAAATATGGGTGGCAAAATAAATAAATAAATAAATAAATAAGAAAATGGTGGTTATTTTATGATTACTTATTAAGGGCTGTAATAATATAAAATAAAAGACTCCAGGAGGTTCTGCCTTTCAAAAATTGAATACTTTCCTTCCTTCCTTCCTTGTATAGAGTGACTGAGTGGGAGTCTCTTGAATTGTTCGTCTTCCTTTTATCTAATATTCTATTAATCTCCAAAAAGATCAGTTTGAGTCTGGGAAAGGGTTTTTAATCAACACTTCACAAAGCTTAAAGCTACCCTACCTAAAGCGTCAGCTTTGTTAGACGGTTTTAGATTTAAAGCATTGCAGCTGTCATGCACTGTACTAAAAGTAAAGAATGTACACCAAGTGGAAGATGTTGAAAAGGGGAAATAGCACAAAGTCGATTAATGGAGATTCAGAATAGAAGTAGCCATCAAAGTGTTCCAGCATTTATCTCAGAAATCTATGTAGGATTAAAAAAAAAAAAAGGCAACAATGATAGTTTTAAACCTCACACTTAGGAGGAATGTATGTTGATTTAATTGATTCATTTGGATCGATGTTTTTTAAAGTTTCACACCACTGATCTTTCATGTAGTGATGTCTTTAGCAGCCAGTGGTCTGACATGATCCTTCTCAGGTTTCATCAGTGGGACTCTCCATGACATCTGAAATTATGCAATAGTCTGCAATGATCACTTTGGAGTAGGAAGACCTCAGTACCAAAGTGCATGGTTAGATGGGAAAAAAAAAAAAAAAAACTCTTGTTAATTCTTATCACAAAGATTTTTGAGGAGTGGTAATTGTAAGTGAACCATAAAGGTTCAAGTCACCCAATATTATGTAGTGGACATTAATTTGCTAGCTAGGAGAGAATCACCCTGAAAGTTTGACCATTAAGTGAATAGCACACAGTGATCATCATTTTACCCTTGATTGTAAAAGACTTGAAAATGGAAATTTGACTTAACCTGTGAGACCTTTTCAAGCAACTTTTCCCAGTCCCTTGTCTTGAAATCTATGGAAAATATTCCACTATATTCTTTGTGCTGTTTGGAGTTGCATTCTATTTGAAATAGACATGTTTCTAGAAAGAAATCTAGAAAGGACTTACATCTTTCCACATCATTCAACTTTTTCTTCCAAGAATATTACACTGGGTAATATGGGAGGCTATCATAGGTAAAAATAATGCTAAACTGTACTTTGTAATCAGCTTGCAGTACCAATACAAAGCATCTGAAATGAAAAGACAACCAACACTCCAAGAATGATATGTCTCTTTTTAAAGTTTACAATTTGAATAATGAACTTGGATAGAAACTTGGCAGGAAAACAAACCATGGCACCATCACATCACCAACCATTTTCACTTTTCTGTCCAATTTTAGAGTGCATGTGTTTGTGAGTATTTCACTAGATCAGTGACAGCTCTTTATTTGCATAATTATATGCTCTGGTCTGAAGAGAAAACTAACCCCCAAATTTCATGGGTCACCAAACTGCAACAATCAATGTTTTATCACGTATGCTAAGCAAAATCTAAGAAGCTATATGAAGTTTCTTGGGGAGTTTTTACTCCTCAGAAAATTAAAGAGTTTTCTTCTCTTGAATAGATTCAAAATCTTTCCAAGTTCTTTGTAACTGAATTCTGTTTGAAGGCAAAACTAGAGATTAACATGTAGATCTGGATCTTAGACTCACTAGCATTACTTCAAAGTGGCTTAAGAAGAGCAGCATTTTTGGAACGCTAAACTGCTAAGTTCTAAACACTATCCCTCATGCTAGGAAGAAAAAAGTATTAGTCAAGTTGTGGTTAGCTAAAATGAAGTCTGAATTAACTATAATTGAATATAAAATTCATTTTCTTCTTTTAAGTAACTCAAGATTTTTAAAGGCCTAATAGCAAAGTGTGTATATGTGCTTATGCATATGTGTACATGTATGTACATACACATGCACATATCTATCCCTGAGTACATATTCCCATTCAACCAGAAATGGACAGCATGAACATAAACAGTATATGTATGTCATTTTTTCAGAATATTCAACATACATTGGTCACTAAGATTATTTGTAACTTATTTTCTTTTAAATAATTCTTATGTCCAAATTCTACAAGGGCTTGTACTACATGTTTTTAAATGCCTCAATTTCATTGGCATCTGTAAATTTTCTATTTGTATGTAATGTCTGTATAAGGTTGACTTATTTCATTAAAGAAAAATTGATTTAAACTATTGGTGTCTTTAGTTTGTAGGCAATATGCCAGTCTTGAAATACAATAGAGCCCAGAGACACGCATAGAGAGTGGCTGTTATGGAGTTGTTAAAATCTTGAAAAATGTCTTTTTCCAGCTTCTTAAAGGAATATACTAGGTACATGATTTATTTATAATACAAAAGGCCTTAGGTATGAACTTCACTAAAATATATAATACATAATATTTTATTTGAAGTTATCTGTGACAATAAATTGACAGTTTATCAGGTGAATTACTGTCATCAAGTAAAGCATTAGAAAAAAAAGACATTCAAGAAAAAATTAAGAATTTCAGAGGGGTTTTTTTTAGTATTCTTGGTCTTGAAGAATGATGAAAGGTCTTGGGATCAGGCAATAAAATGTCTTAAAATGTTCCTATATCTTCAATTGAAAAAGAAACCAGTTTCTCCCAAGTTTTTAATTAAGATTAAATTACAACTGAGAGATTTTTTTCCCTCTTAGTCTAAAATTTTTAAATATCTGCTTATCAGGAAGACTATCCAGTCACTACATTTCACTTTACTGTCCTTACTAAAAATTTCACCCAGCAATGTTCCCTCTGAGGTACCTCCCTCATCTCCCTCTCCAGAAATTGCTGTTTGAACTGAAGGTTTTGGATTCCTCTGGGTGAAAAGTCCTCAAAATTGAATCTGTAAAGACAAATAAAGTTTAGCATTTTTATCAAAGTGAGTTGATGAACCAATGAGTTAATGATGCTATCTAATGATGGTTAAAGGTTAAAGGCATAGGACCCTATATAGTACTGGTTAGAGGTTTGTGTGTTGAGAATGTGTGTGCCTCTGGGTTAAATTATTTTGCCTTTTAGTTTTAAGGTATAAACTTAAAAGGGAAATAATAGACAATATGTGTGTCTAATTATTTTTTCCCCCATCTCACCTTTATGAAACCCTTGCTATCAGCTTCAGATAGAGCTCTCTGCCTAGGACTAGTGAAAAATCTGTTACTTCCTACTGAATTCCACATATAAGGGGACACATATAAGCTGACCATACAGCTGAAAAATCTAGGGTTTTCTCCTGTAGTCATTTTCATTTTTTTCTGCTCAAGTACCAGCTAATTCCATTGCATGGGGGTGGGGTGGGGGAGGTATCTAGGATGCAGTTCATCTTCATGCTCCTCTGAATAGTTCTCTAAAAGACTTGTCTTCTTCTTGTCTTAACCCATAATTAAATACATGTTTTCTTTTCCAGTAGATTCTCACGTTTTCTCTGGGTGCTTAGATAAGCGTCAGCTGAAGAAATACTTATTGATGCTTTGGTTTTAGAGGTTGTTGATTTCCTCTCTTGCTTTTGCTTTTGCCTTGCCTCAGTGAATTACTTAATATCATCTCCTGGAATAACCAGCTCTAAAAATAACCCTAGCACACAGTGTCACAATTTGGCTTTCATACAGTTTCAAATGAAAACCATTAAAATTGCATTGATCTCACAAATATTGATCTAGTGCTTGATATCAAATATCAAATGAGATGCTGTCAGTTGCTGCTGATCACTGTGTCAGCTGTTTGAATTCTTGTCCTTTTCCTTCTTCACTGTCACATAGATTCAGGTTGTTGAAGTCAAGATTTTAATGATTAATACATGATAAATTCTTTTTTTTTTTTTTTGCACAGTCCTAGTTCTACTATGGCTAACATATTACCTGAAAACCTGACTCATAATTTTATTCATATTGTATATATCTTAAAAGTGTATATATGTACAAACACTTCTGCAAATGTACATATTTTTTTTAAGTTTTTTTTTTCAGAAGTGATTCACCTACTAGGTAAGTTATGTGTCTATTTATTTTTAACACATTTTAAAAGTAATTTCTATTCCACCAGATCTTTGTTTTTTAAAAAAGATCCAATGTATTTTTAAGATGATCTGGTTGTTAATCTACCATTTCTTAATGTAAGGTGAAGTCTTAACCATTTCAAATTAACACACAAACTCTAGTGAGTAAATATTCTTACTCTTGCTACTAAAAATGTAACTGCAGCATCTGACCAGTGTGAGGTCAAAGCATTATTTGAATGGAATTGCATCTATATATTTTAATATGTTTTCAATAAACTCATGTTATCTAACAGGCTGAGTCATGCTGTGCTTCTATATCCTATCAAATCTGGAAATGGCTAAGTGTTTTTAGATATGCTTAAAGTCTCAAATCACCCTTTTCCTGTTGGCCTGCCTCTTGACTTTATACATTAAGAAGTGATGATTACATATATTTGAGAAATATGGAACACTTTAAGGAGGAGACCATCCTATAATGACCAGTTAACGCTGTTGTCTAGTAAAATGAGGACAGGCTAAACAGAGTAGAACCCTCCTTAGAGTTGCTACTTAATATGCGTATTTTCCACACTCATGGGGGGGTGGGGGTGGGGGAGAAATCCCAGTCCCAAGTTTCTTTTCCCTCTTTACACCTGAACTCGATTTACCGACCGCGAAATAAAGCCGCTCTCTTCCCAGCACCATGGACAGCGCCCAGGCGTCCCCCTTCCCCCTCCCTCCGCCAGAACCCCCAAAGTCACGGCTCTCGCCTAATTTCTTTCTTCCACCACCACTCCCCCCACCCCACCATAGGGAATACATTCTTTAAATCTTAGGATCTGGACTTAAAGCAACAACCAGCTTAAAACTATAGTGTTTGTGGATGGAGAGTCTCATCCGCTCTATGACCAGTGTTGAATGCCCCACCGCTAAATGTACCATTTGCTTGTTCCCCGAATTTGAATGCAATTTATGATGAGCGCAGCGCCACTCTGTCACTTTTGTGGTAGGAGTCTCACCCCCCACACACAACTTTTCTTTGGTCACTTCTCCCCCCCCCCCCCCACTACTAACCTATTAGCTAAGCCAGATCTGTCTCAACTCGGGGTTCAAGAGATCTGTGTGTAGTAGGAGCACATTATCTCAGCCACGAGAGAGACCCGTGTTGCAGAAGATAGATATGTAGACCTACCCCGGGCCCCGGGTCTCACGCCTGGTTGCGTGACCGGAGCGGTGGGATTGGCCCGGTGCGCCCAGGTACCGGGTAATTATCGCCTCCAAGAAGGCGGCTGTGCAGCGGGCGCCCGGCGCTAAAGAGCCTGACAGCAACTTCTTTGACAGCACTAAAAGGGGGGCACGTCTGGCTCAGTCCCCACCACCAACTCTCTCCACCAGCAGACCTCAACTCCAGGTTCCAAATTTCAGCACATCTTCCGGTTTGGCTTTCAGTTTCGCAGTCGCGTGAAGGGAAGCATGATAAAGGAAGACTACTTCTTCCGTGTGGTCTATTTAACTGCAAGGTCTCTTTTAAGTTGCCACACCTAAATTCCTAGTGGTTTTTGTTTTTATTATTTTATTATTATTATTTTTAGATTTCAAATTGTATCTTGCATTACGGAAACTAGTTTCCCTTGTTGGGGGCTCTTGGTGAAATCTCTTCCCTCCCACTGGGACTCTATTCTAGTCTTGCTCCCTTGAACTAACTTTGAGGACGAAAGTATTGCGTTTAGAGCGGGTGAGGCAGCCAGAAACTTTCTTTTAAGTCCTATTTTACAAAAGTAGTTTCAAACCAACTTAATCCAAAAATCTACCAGAAAGGGGGCAGAAATAGTGGAGCGGAGAGAGGAAAGAGAACGTGGATACTTTAAGTTAAGGATTTCCTTTCCATTCAGTACCCTCCTCCAATTGATTTCAATAATGCTTTTGAATAGTAACAAAGGTTTCAATATATTTAAGGATAGAATTATTCTCAACTTGGCATAGAAACACTATCAAACTGTCCACGAATTCCTTGTATTAGCAAGAAGTAAACTTCCAAACATTTTCTATCCCTTGGGGCATATACAGATTTTGTTAAATATTTCACAATTTAGTCTGTTTCATCAGAACGGATACAAATACCTTTATTTTCCCTACAGCACTGTTGACACAGCGTCAGCTTTTTCTTTTTAATTCAAAGTCACTATTAACCTCTCCCCCCAAAATAACTTTCTCTAATAGTTGGGTCCTATTTCAGCTTCAGTAGTCATTTTGCCCAACTGCTAAGACATGTCTAAAATGTGGCCATCCCAGAAATTCCTTAACAGCATAGACATCTTCCTAACTTGGAAAAACTCATGCTGACTTATATAGTTTGGTGCTTGAAGTCTGTTAATAGCAGAAGGACCTGTTGAATTAATAGTAACTTGGAAGACTCACTTATTCTAGACTAGGACCCACCTCCTAAAAATCTGAACCCGATCTGATCTGCCTCCCAAGTTCTGAAACTGCAGCTGAAATATCTCCGTAATGTTTAAATGCCTTTGTTTGATATATTCTGGCCATTCCAAGAAGTGTGTTTCCATTTATCAGTAAAAAAAATAAAAATAAAAATAAATTATCCTAGCATTGGGGAAAAGAGGGTTAGAAAAAGAAAACTGAGTGGAAAGAAGAAATTCCCATTGTTGGTGCAGTGGAATTATGGAAATTTAGGGCAGAATGAATAGCACTTACTGAACTCCTAAGTGCCTGGTGTTTGTTCTCTTAGTCTTAGTTTTGGGGAATCTTTCTTTTACTTGGGACTTCCTTTATTATTTGGGGACCAGGCTCATTAGTCTCCCTAATAGTCTAGCAGAAATTTCTTATTTTGAAGCAGTGGATGTCCGACATCACTTCAGAATTACTTTTTTGAGTTATTCTAAGTCGGAAACTCCCAGACCTAGATGTATATTTCAGGTCAACTTTGGGGGGGGGGGGCTAGGAGGATGTGATAAAAAGGAATATGTGGTGCTCATTAAAAAAAAATGCTTTGAGTAATACTGATTTGGTCTCTTAACAGGAGCATCTCCAATGACATTTGCTTACCACTTGTGTGTTTGAACTTTAAAACCATTTCACAGCATAGATAATCACGTGTCCCTTCTATCCAAGCATTTCTTTTCATTCCAACCCTACTCTTCCATAGGATTGTGGCTGTCCTGTCCAGTCTCCCTTTCAAATATCTTTTAAAATAAGTTCCCTTGTCTCTTGCTATTTGTCAATGTCAAATATACACTGCCTATTTAGTTAAAAGTGTGTATTTCATATGTTATAAAATAACAGATCTCTTTATTTGGTTTCTTGGACATCAATAATCTCTTAAACATTGGCTAAGACCCCTTGGGAAAGGGGGGGAATGTAAACAGTAACTAACAAACTTCAACAGGACAATATTGGTGAAAATCTGTAAGAAGATGATTTCAATGCAGGGAAGTAATAAGGAAGAACTTCAGACTCCCTCCCTCAACTACACAGGAAGGACATGAGGTATCTGCTGCCTGGCTCCATCTCCTGCAGCTTGTCCAGAGAGTTTGCTACCTTCGAGAGTTGAGAATTAATTCTAAATTTCCTTACAGCACATCTTAGCAGGTAATTAATTTTCAGGTAATTGAACTTGTAGGTAGATAGATGGCTGGATGACCCGTAGGGAAGTTGAAAAAACAAAAACAAACATCTCCCCCTGCCCCATAAAAAAAAAAAATCTACTGCCATTAAAAAAAAAAAAAACACCATGGTTACCTAAATTGGGGGTGAGAGTATTTTGTAGAGACCTATACGAGGAACTGAGAAATTATACCCATGTGTTAATAACTGCACTGTAAATCATTTAGCCCCCTACCCCAATAAATGATTTTTAAAAGAAAAAGAGTTGTTGTGATTTCAGTCTTTCCTGGTATAATTAAAAGTTTTGGTAGCACCCCTTTGTTTTGCCATGGAGTGAAAAAAAAAATCACCTTCACTTCTGGTAAATAAAACTTTGAAGGGCTTTAAAAACAAACCCCAGTTTGTGTTCTGCTTCTTAAAGTTAGTATGCATGGACAAATTAGCTATCTAGCAGCTCAGCATTAGAGGAAAGAGTGCAATTAGTTTTCAACTTAGTCAACTTTTAAACTATATCTGCACCCAGAAGATATTATGTGATCTGATTCTACTTACTGGAGTTAATAGGTAGGCTCTCAAGAAGGTAATAAAACATATGAAGTCTCATAACTGCATGGTTGAGAGAGACTGATAGAATTTGAGGGTCTGGTGATCCATTGGAAGCACAATTTATTCAAATTTAAATTTTCATGATCAACTTTCAACCCTGAGAAAAAAAGAGAGAGCCATTTGCTTAACTTAATCTGTAACATATGTTTGCACCAGTAGCAGGTTTTTTTGGTGTGTGGCTGGGGCTGATCAAGTTGTAAATTTTCTGTTTTAGTTTTTCAGCGCCTGCTAGTTTCAGCCTAACACCTAGAAAGAGACTTCATGGGGGTTCTTCAGCCAAGCAGCTTTTAAAAGGTTGCCCAGCCACCCAATTCTGTGTGTTCTTAATCGTCCCAAAGGCAAAACATTTCTGTACAAATTAGATCTCTACATTCTAAAAGCAAGTAACAAATAAAACTCTCCATTTTGCTGGTAAAATGTATATGAAGAGTTTTTTTTTTTCCTTCCTTACCTGAAACCTTTGAAATAAGGGGGGGGGGTGTATGGTATGCAGGTAGTGGGTGCTGTGGAAAGTGACATCTGCATGTGATAAAAACAGTACACAGGTCCTTCTGGCTCATCTTATGTTTTCTTTTTTTTTTTTTTCCACTAGAAACTTAGAACTATTGATTTTCTGTCTCTTTGTGTTTAAATACAAAGGAGTCTAAAAAAATGCACAGTGGTTTTGAATGCCTGAGTAGAATCACCTAGTGATTAAAATAAATATACATTAGAATCCACAAATTATTCATTCTACATGAGTCAAACTTTATGGTGGTTTTATTTTTTTATTACTAATATTAAAGCACATCTCTTTGTAGACAAGCACTTTGATATCTTGACTTTAAATGAACTTCCATATCTTTAAATCAAGTAACGATATATTAAAAACAACAAGCGGAAGGGACAGGGACGTGGTCCCTAAAATCAGCTAAGTCCCTCCTTAAATGAGAATGCAAAGACTGGTGTAAGCTGGTGGGTCAGCAGTACTGGTGGTAAGCCTCAAGGGTTCTAAATAACCACCCAAACCCGCTGATTTATCACTTTAATGGAAACACTCTCTCAGACTAGTAAAGGAAAAGTTACTAAAGTGCATCAGGATGGGTAATTGAACTCTATATGTGCCCTATATTTTATTACTATACTGACTTAGATGGACTGCTTCTACCTGAAAGATGCTTTAATTTTAAAAAGTGAGGGTGACAAAACAAAGACAACAATAATATAGCCAGCACCCTGCTAATCAAATGTCCAAAACTTGTTGAGAATAGTGCTAAAACAAGGATTTAATTCTGAAATGGAAGGTCCTGAGACACCGAGCGCCATCTAGCAAGCAAAGTTAGAATCAAAGTGTGCCTGAGTCAAGCACACAGTACTGAGACCAAGAATCTGGGAGGCAAAGCGAGACTCCAAGATTCACTTGCTGCAATTTAATTACCCGCCCATTCTCACCTGAGTCCACCACTACCTGCGGTTGCTGCTCTTCAGCCCATCAGTCAGCTCAAACAAACCTAACTACTGAGGTGAGACAGACCCTTTCTGCCTGCAGCTAAGGCTAAAGGAAGGACAGTTTCTCCTAGGGTTGCTTATTGTCTTTAATTAGAACAAGCGCCTTTTGGTGGCTCCTTCCCCCTAACCCCAAGCTAACTCTGCACTTTCCTCTGCAGATGGGGACAAAGCTCACCTTGGGCTGACAAAACTCCTAGGGCTTCTGTGAAGAGGAAAGCACCTCACTGGAAAAAAAAAAACAAAAACAAGCAGGATTTGAGAAGTCATTTTGAGTTTACAAGGTTGCCCAGACATCTTCTGACAGGCTCTCGGGAGCTCTGAGTGGCATAAGATACAGATTTACTTAAGTAGCCATGAATGGTCATAGAAACTAAATGTTGCCTTCTAAAATATAAATAGTATAACTTTATTTTTCTCCAAAAAACCAGGATCTTTGATATTTCCTTAGGCTGAAGAAAAGTCAAAGGTACATAGGATACTGCTAACTACTGCTTTTAGTTTGTAGCTGGGCTGGGGGGATATCGCTTCCACCCTCCCCTGTTAAGGTTTGAGTGATGCTACTTAATTATGTGACTATTCTATGGAAATGGCCAAGTTTGTAAGATTTTGATATGCAGAAAATAAAGAATAATCTGCTGGCTTCTGTACAGGCAAGACCCCATATATTTCATTTTAAATCAGTCGAACTGAATATTTACAAAAGAATTTTGATGATACGTCTGCTTTTTAACATAATTCCATTGAGCTTTTCTGGAATTTTAACTTAAAAATAAAAAACAAATCCAATATACATATAAGCTAACTATAAACTACTTCTAATGTCTTGCTATTGACAATCATCTTTGTAATAACTCATTGATTTCCATTGTTCTTAGAATACAGAGTCAGAGCTTGGGTTTTCTTTTGTTCCATCCCTTGCCCCCAGCCCACACATACAATTTCCCCCAGTGAAGCAATTTGAAAAAGAAAGTCTTACGAAATGAATAATAAAATATTTCAGTTGTGTTTTAAGTACTTCCCCAATCTCAGATTTGATTCTCAATGTAAACAGTTATAGGAAATGTGAAATAACAGTTCTCTTTATTTTTCTACCACACCATTTACTATGCAAAACAACCACAATATGAATAAAGGAAGCATTAGATAATATGCTCAATGTGTTCACTAAAATATCTTCACAGGTGATAGTATTTATAGAAATAAAATTCCACAAAAGCCTTAACCTACCCGGACAACTAAATCAATAGAGAGATGTCAGAACTTAAACAACAATTTTTAAGGCATCTAAAACACTTCTAGGAAATCTGTATTCCTTATACTTGAAAACATATGTGAAGTTCTGAGGAAGAAAAATAGATAACAATTTATATGCTTCTCTTCTTCTTTTATGAAGTTAAGAGAAGTTCCCAGACCAATATTGCCTTAGATCGCAATAAAATTTTAACTTTTGGGGGTGTCTAGTTGAATAGTACATTTCTCCCATTAAGGTCTTCTTAAACTATAGAAACTTCTCTTAGACAGGGTACCCAGCTGTTTAATTTAACATTGATTTATTGCTTTTAAAAGTAAATTTACACACATGCCAGCAGTGCTCCGTTTTGTTTTCCCAGACTCTGAGATTTATTTTCTACTTAGCGCTTGTCTGACAAAACAATGTCCTTTAACTTTATTACACATCGATGAGGAAATCTGTCTTATTTTTGTTTGGATTTATTGCCTTGTTGCTTGTGAGGACTTTTGTGATCTAGAAAGGTTGAGGTTCAAAAATAAACAGAGTTGATCACAAAATAATGGTCAAAAACCTAGAATACAGCCCAGTATATACCAACCTGCTGGGGAAAAGGGGAGTTCCCTTAGTTAGCACAGCAACTCAGAGAAAGAAAAAACTACTCTAAGGGTCAGGTGACATATGAAGGTGAAGTAGACAGATCTAGGTTCTGTAAGATCTCCAAGTTCTTGGCTAAAATGCATTTGGAATTACAGGGCAGGGAAGCACATCTGCCTGACTCCCCAGCCCACGACCGCCTTACCTCCATGCAGAATCCCCAATTATCACATGTTCATGATGACTGAGCCCAAGGGAATTAAGATGGACTTTGAAGCTGCTTTTACGGTACACTTCATCTACATTTAGGTTTCTTTAGTTCTCATTAAAAGGGCCACTTTCTTCTTTTCATGTATATACTGTCTTTGTGTCCTTCGCTTCACACTCTTTTTAAAAAGTTCTCTCAATCAGATCAAGTGCAAAAAAGAGGGGATGGCATAATAACCATCATAATCATGATAACAACAACAAACAACTGGTACTGTGGATCTAAATCCTTTTAAAAAGAAGGGTTTCTCCTTTATAAAGCATGGTCCTTCCACAACAGCAGCAGCAGAAGCAACGACAACAGTAATAGAAAGCTGGGGTTGAGAATGAAGATAATATAAGTATTTAAAAGGCTAAATTATAAACACGGGCAGGCTGGGGGAAAAAAAATCTATGTGCGTGATGAACTCTCCTCTCCTAGCCTGATTTCATCTTAGGTGTGTCCACATGAAGACACGATCTCTTTTCCAATAAGAAAAGATGTGACAGGTTTTGTTACTGGGGTGAAGAACTTTGTAAGGTACTCTTTTTCTTCCCCCCCCCCCCCACGATCTTATCCTTAACTAAAGTTCTGTCTGAAAGTGTGACGCCTCTGCTGCCTTGTCTATTGGGTCAGTAAGTCCACTCTCACACAAAAATATTAAAGTGTTTTAATATATATATATATGTACATATATATATATATAACCAACCCAAGATAATCTAAGTTAATGTATCATTCTTATTGGGTCAGTAAGTCCACTCTCATACAAAAATATTAAAGTGTTTTAATATATATATGTACATATATATATATATAACCATCCCAAGATAATCTAAGTTAATGTATCATTCTTATTCCTGAAACACATCAAGACACTTTTAGCAACATATCTAGCTAAAAGAGAAGGTGGGGAAGAGGGTGGTTAAAAAAGAAAGGGGGAAAAAAAAAGAAGAAAGAAAGAGAAAGAAGGAAAGCTCTCAAAATGGGGGAAGGGGAGTAACTGCGAAACCTTGAAAATTCTCCTGTTCATATTAGGAGCTCCCCCACCCCAGTTTGCCCTTTGAAAAGGAGTCCTGTCACTCAGAAAAGAGCTGTTTCTTCAACCTCCTCCCCATCCACCCACAGGCCGGCCCCCCTCAGCCTCACCGCCTGGCCCCGGCCCACCCCGAGGCCCTCCCCGCACACAGTTTCTTCCAAGTGCTTTTTCAAGCAAGAGCCAGAGAGATGAGAGGTGCGGCTTCTCCAGCGCAGAGCCAGACAAGTACTTCCCATCCCGGCAGAGCGAGGCCCGCGCGGCCAGCCCAAGGCCCGCAGTTCTTTTTATGTCAAGAAGCCACCAGGCACCCAGGCCTCGCTGCCCCTCCCCGCAGCCCGCCCGCGATGCGCGCTCGGCCGTCACGTGGCCTCGCCCCGCGCCCCACGGAGCCCTTTGTTAAGCCCCCGGGTCTTCACGCGGGCCCGGGGCGGCCCGGGCGGTGCCTCCGCGTGGATGCTCCAAGATGACTACCCGGCTGGCCGGGCTGTGCCTCCGCTCACTCGCATAGCCCCCCAAACGCCTTGGGTGGATGCCCGGAGCCCTGGGCAAAGGAAGATTCTCAGCACTTTAGGGAAATGGACCCAGGCCACCCCCACTGTTGGAAACCAAAGGCACAAAGGGGGGTGAGGGGCCCAGGGAGGGCGCGCTTCTGAGCAGGGGTGTAACCACTGTGCTGACTTCCCTCCTCCTTTCTATTCCGCCTCACCAGTTTCTCCTCTTCCCCCCCCCCCTTTCTCTTACCCTCTGCCACGCTCAGAGGCTCAGTGGGTGGGAGTGTGTGTGTGTGTGTGTGTGTGTGTGTGTGTGTGTGTGTGTGTGTGTGTGTGTAAATGTATTTGTTTGTCAGTCTTGTGTGCAGTTAGGTGGAAATTTCATAAGAATATGTTCTTCACTTATAAACTTGCCAGGATGGGGGAGTATGCTCTCCAGTAGATGCACTGGTGGGAGAGTTTAAGCGACTTATTTGGGAAGAAATAGGGGGTCAGATTTGGTCTAAGTGGAACATCTGCAAAACATTCAAGCAGCTTATTCAACAAAGAATCTAGCCATTTATTGTAGAAATAATAAAAAGCCACTAATGATTATGGTTCCCACCCCTTCCCCCAAAAAGGCCAAATCCTAATGAAATAATTCAAAGGTAGGCCTCATTTCCTAATAGTGGAATTAAACAACAACAAAAAGAGCCCAACTAAACTTTCCAGCTCTGCCTTCTTAAGGGCCTGGGAACCTTGCTGAGAAATTAGGTAAATAAAGAGTTGGAATTTCTGTGGAGCTAAGACTGCAGTAGTCTGACTTGCATCTAGTTCTGCCTTGATGCACAATGAAATTACAGTAAATTCTCCTCGAAATGATAAAATTTGGGAGACTCTTCAGGATTCGAAGATGTCTGGGGTTAAGTAGCTTTTAAAACGTCAGTTTTAAAATGGCTTGTTCAATGAATAGCTACCTTTAAATCTTAAAACCATTATAAATACGCTATACATCTGGGTGCCAGTTTATCTCCCCATATTTCTTTTTAAAATGAGGAAAGCATTCATAAAAAGCTACTTGGCACACTTTATTTTAGGAAAGCAGATGTTAATTTTTTCACGTATCATTTTATGACCAAGTACATGTGTAACGTTGGAAAGCATCCAGAACGCCTCTATTATTTGTTAGATGACTGTTAGTTGAGCATATTATTCTCAGCCTAACTATGGTATAGGTTATATCAATAAAGTAAACATCTGTGGTGGTTTTTTTTTGCCAGGGAAAAGGAGTATAAAGAGTTACTATAAATGAATGGGGGGGGTTGGGAGAGTTTGAGTAGGAAGAGCACACCTGCGTTGTAGCAAATAGGATATTTATATTGTTCAGTGCAAAACAAAGTCCCTCAGTCGGGCACTCGGGGATATTTACATGGCAGGAGATAAAGTTGAAAGCCTTTCCTGGCGTGCCAAATGGGATTCTCCCAGTGGCCTTCTGCGTCGCAAGATAACAGGTACTGAGCGCTCCTGGCGGCCTGCGCCTGCAGCACCCCCGCCCAGCAAGTCAGCTCCAGGCCCAGTCCGGGTTGAGCCTGGCACTTAGGCTCCCGGAATTCCCAGGCACCTCGGAAATTTCAGCGGGGTTCCCAGCCTGGAAATGTGCTCAGGACGCGTCCTCATTTGCCCTGCGTCGTTCGAGGACGCTGGAGCTCAGGATAAGCCAGTGGCGTGATAATTAATGGAATACAATATTTATGGCCCGATGTATTGACTTTGAGGCGAGTGCGTCGTGTAGACAGTCCATGGGGGTCTGACAAACAGGGGGGTGAGTGAACAAACATAATGACCAGAGTACTTATGTCTATCGGTTTACTTACTTAAACCCAAGGTATGTAACATCATGATAAATATTAATATCCACCTAGACAGCCCTGCCGGTTCTCCTAAGCTCCCCCTTCCTGAGAGCTGCCCTTTACAAAAAGGCCAGAGAGGAGGTTTTTAACATAAAATGCTGCAAATATGAAAAATAGGTCACCAATAAAATTGGTCTCAGCATGGAGCATAATTGCAACAAAGTGCTGCCGAGTAAAATCGAGGAGTGAGCTAGCTGAGGCGGCACAGTCGTGAACCATCTGGTCTGTATTAAAAGTGGTGCTGTAAATATTGCTGAGAGCTAATGCATTATCGGCTTCTATAAGTGCATAGGGTCTATAAGCTTTCCATATGTTAGAATATGTAGATCGGGTGAGAATAGAGAAGGTGTCCTATCAATCACAAACTTCTAAGGCATTGTTTTGCATACTCTTTGTGGAATTTTAGACCAAAAAGTCTAGGACATTCATTCCCTGTCCTACACCCCCCCCCACGCCTTTTTTTTTTCTTCTCTCAGCTCGGTTCTTTCTCTTTTTTCTCTAGCTTTTTCTCCCAGCTCCCTCCTTACATCCCCTCCTCTCTCCCCACTCTCCACAGGGATAGGACAGGCTTTGCTGACGTCACTTCACATCAGTAAAAGAGAGTAACTGTTTCAGAGAGAGGGAGAAAAAAATTCATCTGTTTTTCATCAGAGCTAAAGTTTTGCCTTTTAAATAGAAATGAGATGGTGGCCTGAGTACTCCCTCTGTTTTCAAGATTGGGGTGGTGGTAGTGGTGGTGGTGGGGGGGTGGCTGAAGAGATTGGGAGGTGTTCTTCCTTAAATCCAAATTACTCTATAAGTGTTCCTAACGGTTGAATCAGTTCAAATAGATGAGACTAATTAAAGTAAGATGCAAAGATGATGCCTTCTAGAAAAAAAATTACATCCACAGCTACTAGACCACTTTTGCCCAAGAAGGTGGAAGGCTTCTTTTTTGCTTCCAGAAACTTCATCTCTTCTCTTTTATTCTTTTCTTCATCATTCTACTCCCCCTACCACCACCATCACCACACACAAAACCACCACACACAGCACAGCTGATAATTTTCCTGCTGCCTCATTACTTTTCTAGGGAAAACACTGAGAGTCCTCCTTTTCTTGATGATATCTCACAGTAAAATTTAAGATTTTACTGTAATTTCCCCTGAATTTCCCCTACTCCCATATTTCTTAGCTACATTTTTTTTCAGCTCAAATTCAGTGGTAGGAAATTTTCCTACTTTGTTTCACAGAAACTGTTCTTCCTCTCAAAGCTGTGCAATCACTTTCATTTTTTCTTATTCCATGTCATCCTCCCCTTCCCCTTTTCTCCCTCCCCCCCTTCTTTCTTTTGTGTATATGTAGTACAAACTTCCAGCACTTCCAGTGTGGATAAGCCTGCTGCTGGTCATGACAATTCAAGTTCAATCAGCAGAGAAATAAAGCTCTTACTTTTTTTTTTTTTTTTGGCTGCTGGCTGCAATCCCCCTCTGACCATTGCCTCCTTTAATTATAGGAGCTATATTTCTTCCCTGGGAGACATTCGAGGGGATTTTCAGTTTCTGTTGAGTTATTTTGGAGCCAGGACCAGTGAGAGAGTGGCCCATACCCAGAGGCTTTGAGTAAAGTGCAGATTGAGACATATCAAGTTCCCTCTAAAAGGATCATTTCATGTGGGAGGTTGGACACAAAGTTTGCACTCGTGACTGGCATTCCAGTGAGAGACATGCATATTTTAAAACAACAAAGCAAGCTAGAAAGAAGGTTTAGGGGAGGGAGGGCTTGGAAAGAAGTTACTAAGTGACAAACATCTGTCAACATGGGATAATTTGTACACTCAGATGTAAAACTATCTGCTTGGTTTGGTGGAGTTCAAGGCACAGGATTTAAGAGAGCAAAGTGGGCATATATTTATCACTGTGAGATATAGTTAAGACACACTTTTCTCAAAAGGGGTGAAAAGTGATTAAGATTGCATGAACGAATATGCATTTTAAATCTTTTGTAGAATTGCAGAGTCCCCTATAATTGCATATTTCTGAGAAGTCATGCAAATTTAAATTTTATTTAATTTTGAAGTATGTATCTTATTTTAAAATCAACAGACTGGTAAATTAATAGGCAGAACGTTTATTATAGAGCATAAAGTAAATTTTATCATGAACAAACAAAACCAAGTAGAAGAAAAGAAGCAGGTTCAAACAATTTCTGGTTGCTATGTTCTTTAGGTCCCAGCTTTACATTTGTTCATGAGCTAAACACATAAACATTCACTTCTCTGCGAGTCAACAAGTCAAGATGGCAAAATAGTTTAGAGAATTTTCGCTCTCATTTGAAGCTGGGTATTTCAACAAGCATGTCACATAGTAGGAATGAAAGCAAATAAATAAATAAATAAGTAAACAAATAAATAAATGGAGTTCCTACTTTAGGAGGCAAGTTTTTTTAAAAACCAGAGTGAAAGATCAAGCAAGATCTTGGATTTTTTTTTCTCCTCTGAATCTCCAACAACCACATGGAAGTTCAGGCTTCTCTCCACGGAGGAATCTTCTCTTCTCCCCCCACCCCCACCCCTAGATCTGAAGACAAAAGGAAAGGAGGCTTGGTGGTGAGCGGGATATCTCTGTTAGTTGTCAGCACAGGTCCGTGGGTTAGGAATGCTAATGAGCCTATTGGCCAGCTGAAGACTTGGTTTTCTCTCACACACCCTCACTCTCACACACATACACTTGGGCTCCTGCTTGCCGACTGACAAGCTCACAGACAGAGTCTCATGCCTCTCTCTCTCATTTTCCCTCTGGGCCCAGAGATCGATCGTTGACCCCACAATTGGGCCAACATTTTATCTGGCTGCACAATGATATTACCAGTTTTAAACATTATACACAGCAAATGTCTTCCTAAATCAACACAATAGGATAGCTTGCAGAGACCAGTTTGGCCTGTCTTAAAGAAATTCTTATCTCTTTCTCTCTTACCTTCTTCCCCCTCCCTCCCTTTAACACACATCTCTTTTTCATTCCATCTCTACAGTGTGTGGGGGGGTATTTTGTAGATTAGCTTGGGACGTGATCCCTACTTTTGTTTTGAGGAGCCTTAACAGACTAGGAGATGAATGGATAGATAGCAATATTCATCCATCACTGAGATCTCCATCAAGGGTTCCCTTGTCATCTGGTTCTAACTGCCTAGATCCACTCTATTCACAGGATCCAGATTTCTCCAAATTGGGGTAGAAGGGAAGGTGAGGGGTGGAGAATCAAATGTGTTCCCTTCCACAGTGTTAATTGTTTTCTTTCCTCCCAGTTACATTCATAAACCTATTTTCTGCATTGCATGTTATTTCTTTGTACTTCAAAATTGAAACCACGTGCAGCCTCCTCTCTCTCTCTCTCTCTCTCTCTCTCTCTCTCTCTCTCTCTCACACACACACACACACACACACACACTAAATGTGCTGCCCCCTCCCCCAACCCATCATACAACTGTTTACATCTTCGTTACTCACTGGAGCTCTAGTGGGGCTCCTGGACTTCCCCATCAGTGGTCTTCCTTGCCACCTCCTCGTACAGGTGTTTGCGGTTTACTTAGGGGGATCTAGTGTGGAGACTAGCCCAAGAGACAACTCCACAGTGTCCCAGCCAGCCCACTCCCAGCTCAGCCTGGCACTCTGGCTCGCAGGCAAGGAGATTAAGTGGTGTCCGAAAGCTTGTCTCTGCTGCCCCAGGTTCACTTGTGCTGGGCAGCCCTTGGGTGCTGTAGATCCCCTGTTATCCCCCCACCTCCAACAAAGCCCCCAGATCAGCTGCTCCCCAGGGAGCATTCCAGACCCTGGGTACTACCAGGCAAAGAAGTCCCACCATAAATAAATAAATAAATAAATAAATAAACAAACCAACTCCAAAGGGGGAGGAGGAGTTGGAAAATGGATTCGCTGACAAGGAGAGATAATAAATGAGAGGCGCTTTCAGATAGATATCTCAGACGTGAAATTGCGCCCAGCTGGTTGTGTAAGCAAACAAATAGTTTCATGTTAGGAACTCTCAACTTGTGGCTTGATGAATAGAACACGACAGAGGTAAATGGGTCTTTAACTCATTTAGGAATACAACTCTCTGGCTTTCCTAGTCAAAGGCCCAACGACTCCACAGATCCTACGCAGACTGTTTTAACAAGAGTTTTATTTGTTTCTACTTACATTTCCCTCCATATCCTCCCCATGCTACTTCATGGTCTCCCATTTACAAGACATTCAGGTGATTTGTTCTGAGGAATGGAGGAGTTTGTGGGAGGTGATTCTATCACCATAGGCAAAATTGAGACTGCCCATTAGTGGAGAAGAAAGAGAAGGAATAAAAAAAAAAAAAAAAAAAAAAAAACTACCACCACCACCAACAACAAAACAATGAGCAAACAAACAAAAAAACATCTTATATAGTCCCTGCAGAGAGACTCGGGTGGCTGTGGAGAGCAGCAATTCCAGCTCCCCAGTACCACAACCAAAGGGCAAAGTTGGGCTGTGGAGTTTCTGGGAGAGAATTAATACCCTTTGCAACTGCTTAAAGACTGGGAGCCTAAACCAAGGAAAGGAGCCAGAAACCAAAGGTTGTCTTGGTGGCCAGGCATGACCCCCATTCCCACATGCTGGCTTTTACAGGGCCTGGTCACAGGTTGGGGTGTGCATGTGAGTGCAAAGGTTTCATTCCTCTAACACCAGTCCTCAACCTGCTCTCTGAGGAAGAAGCACCACTTCACTCCCTAGAGATTCCCAGAGGGGAACATGACCAGCAATGACCTTTTTGATGTTTTCAGCAAAGCTTGTGGCACAAGTAGTTTAAACTGACTTCAAAGCTAAAGTTCTCAGTAGCTCAGAAAGTGTTTGGGTTAGAAGAGGAAACCTTTCACATGTCACAGGTAATTTCGAGAGGGAAGTCACCTTGTATGGGTCACTCTGCTGCTCAGTTGTATTTTTCTCTAGCGTTGAGGGATCAGTTCTACCCTGCCCGATTAGCCCTATTCAGATTGTTAGGGGTTGGACTAGATGAACCTTTGGCCTGATGGCCAGACTTACTGCAAGGTCCCACTGAGGGTTTGGGGTGGGTATTGAGGCAGAAGAAACTCCCACTTGCTCCCAGCGGCTCCCAGGGCCTCCGGAAGCAGGGAATAGTCAACTGCTGCAGCCAGTGACTGCCAGTGACTCAGTTTTTGGGCACTAGGAGGAAGTGCTAACCATGGCAAGTGTTTGGGTCTCCTGCAGCTGAGAGGGCGCTTCCTACATGTGGGAAGGCTCAACCCTTATCTCAGAGTCCGTGATTTCCACAGCCCCTAAACCATAGCTTGAGAAAATCCATGTGCCTCTAAGCATAGAAACACTCAGGATGCCTAACCTGTCCTGCCCATGGCCACATAACCTCCCTGTCATGGACAGGCTTTTTCTGTATGGGACCCACAGAGTTCTCTGAAGATAGATGACACTGTGCCTGTGGAATGCAGGCGGGTGCTAACTTGGAGGCAGCAGCAACAAACTACCTACATCCCCCAGACAGGCAGAACAGCAGCCACATTGCCAAGCCGAACACCTCTTGCTGCTCCCCTGGTGCTCAGCTCCAGGGTTTCATGATTCCTAGACCCAGGGTGTGAGGAAGTCTGCAAAAATCCTAGGAAGGCCTGTTCTCCCTATGCCGTGATATTCAGATATAGCAAGGTCTTCGGGATAAGCACAGGGGTCCCACTGGGCAAGAGCCACATCCCTGCTGTCATCTCTGCACATCGGAACAAGAACTACAGGGCACACAAGCCCACTCGGCTTCTGGGTCACTCTCCATTTTGGGCGCCTGGTATATTTGGTCAGTGATATTAAACTTAATTGAAAAAAATGCGTTTTTGACCTCGGAAAATGTTTATCTGTTTTCATCCGAGGGATCACACTGTAATGAATATATTTACATCTCATTTCAAGGAAGGCAGGAAAGATCTTTGAAAGCTCAGAGGCAGCTCGGTTTCCCTCCCCCTCCACTCAAGCTGTAGTCCACTCTACCTCATACTCCAGGATCAGCCAACAAGCATGGGGAAGGCACCCTGAAACATCCTATCCATCTATCCATGGAGAGAGAGAGAGACAGACAGAGAGACAGAGAGAATGAAGAGGACACAGCTCCAAAGCGTCCTTCGGTATGTTGGGAGCTCCCATGTGAGGAGTTATTATGATGGCTCTCTGCTCCTCTCTTGCCTAGGGTATCCAACCTGACAGGAAGTCAGCCTGAACCCAGACACTCCACTCCTGGGTGTGATGCAAAGGATACAGAGGTGATTTGGGACCTGTTGAGAGAGAAAGATGCCCCCTCCCAACACACACACCCCACCCATCTGAACCCAGGCTGGGCCCCAGGAGTGCCGATTAGTGCGATTAGTGCACATTCAGGGTTTATCCAAAGAGGGAGAGATTTCTCAGCCTGTGATCCATCCAGAATACTAACATCTCAAGCGGGCTGGAGAGTAGAAGTTTATAAAGGCATTTTTGCTTGTTTGTTTTAAGTATGTGCAAGGGAGTGAAGGACATGGAGACCTTTTCACAGCAAGCTGAAAGCAAAACTTGCACAATGTGTTCAGAAAGTGAAGCTCTTGCCTTTCTGGGACCTGTTTAGGGTTAGGAGAGGGGGATGAGGTGAGAGTTGCTACTTTAACAAATCAGGGTGTATTAATATGTGAAGAAGAAAAAAGAAAAATCCCTTGATAGTGTGTGTTCCTAAAGTATGCATGTGGATAATTATAAACATTCATGTTCCAAAAGTTGTTAGAGAGAGTAGCGCCCCAAACACACCACACCCAAGGAGCAGTGTTAGCAGGTTACTGCATTGAAAGGGTCACCAGGACTCAGAGGTCACTTCTGGAAAGAAATTGCTCCACTTTAGGGATCCGGTTCCAAGCACAGATGCTAGATAACATGGCAGGGAGGGAAGGGCTCATTCAAAAAACTTTCTACCACAGTGTCTGGAGTCCAGGATAAATCAAAGCTCATTCCACTGTGTACAGTGGGGGTGTAAGGTGTGGTGTGGTGTGCAAAACCAGAATTCACAACACTGAGATCCCTGTGTTCCCTTCCAGACCTGGGGAGAGGCATCCAGGTATCCTTCTGACTCCTATGTCCTGTACTTTATGTCAAACCTTTCCAGTCAGAGAGCCTCCCACACCCCGGTCACAGAAGCTCTCAGCACCTGGAAACACTGCCAGTTTTGAGACTAGACTAAATCTTCTAGAACTGTGGAGCAGCCCTCCCCACCCCCAAGGCCACAATGACTACAATTAGAAACCAAAGCACCTCAAAATGTAGAAAAACAAGGCAATGACTTGGTTTTGCTAAATAAATTTAGCCAACTTGGTAAAGGACCATAGCAGTTCTCCTTGAGTCCGCTCGTTTTAATAATAATTAGAAATATTATTCTGATTATTGAAGTGGAAATTAGTTGAAGGGTTATCTTGCCCTGATGACATTTGTTAAGCAATCAGACACATGGATTTTGCTAAATTCTTTTATTTTTGTTTAAATTTTCACTTCAATTTTAATTCTTGAAGAACAGCCTCGACAACATATATCGCACTCATTATAAGAAGCAAAGGGTTATATCAAAAAATTATTAGTATAGAATCACAGGAAATCTGGTTTGGAACCAGAAAAAAATACAAAACAGATATAGATACATAGACACAGGACATTTTTTATAATTATTTGGAAAATGTTATTTTCCCCTAATTCTTGTTTCCTTTTTTTATGTGCATACGATGTTTAAATTTTACAAAAAAAATGAAAATAAAGACTAGTATTTTACAAAATGAATAACAATGTCTTGGGGTGTGTATGTGTGTTTCTACATAGGATTCAGTCCACTTCCAAGTGTGTTGTTTTCTGTACAGAATATATCCACATCCGTCCACAATAAATCCTGGAAGGTCCATTAGTTTCCTTCTGTTTTATTAAAATTTTCATGGTCCTCTCTTTCAAAAAAATTTGCTTTCCTTTTCCCACCGGATAAAAGGTCCTTTATCTTCCCTTTCCAATGTGTTCACAGATCTGATCCTAAAAGCGTTTCTTTTGCTCCTGGTTTGCAGTTCAAGTTGCATTTCTGAGGGTGGGCTGAGCCTGCTGTCCTGGGGCCCTCCTCCCCCTGCCCAGCCTGCCCAGCTGCACCCTGCATCAGCTGCCTGGTGTCCCCAAGGCTTTGGAGTCCATGGCCCCCACTGGTCCTCAGAGTCTCTAGGAGGGTAGGGGCAGGTGAGAAGTGCCCTAGGTCTAGGAACACTGGATGGACATGTAAGGCCAGTTGAAGCTGCTCCCAGAGAGTAACATATCACGGATGAGTGTTTCAATGGGGGTTTTACCTACCAATCGGACGAAGAAGAGCTGCTCGATTACTGAGGAGGACACAGTGCGTAGCGAGGGCAGCCGTAGCAGCAGTTTGCCGAATCGACTAGGCTGGTTAGGGTACTGGCTTCTTACATATTCTTCCAGCGCACACTGTGACTTCTCCTGCAGGCTCTCGATGTGGGCGGCATCGGACAGGCCACAGGCATCTGCCCAAGGAGTCACAGGAAGGAGAAACAAGAGGAGGGGGGCACCCGGTTAGGTCAGTAAAGCACAGGCACAAGCAAGAAGCCGTTACTTTTTTTTTTTTCTTTTAAAGGAGAAATGAGGAAAATAAAAGATGGGAGTGGGGGGTGAGATCCTCCTCTCCAGGTTCCCCACTCCTTCACTATTCTTTCCCTCCCAACTCCCAATACAAATAAAAATAAATCAAACCCCTACCAAGCCTAGGGCAGCTGGAGAGAGAAGCTCACACATGCAGAAACAGCAACCTCTCTAGTCCCTTTGTTTTTCCTTTTTTCCACCTCTGGATTAAATAATGTACGATGCTGGAGCCATGTTTGCTGTGCACTGCAACCTGTCCTCTGCCTGCAGGGGAGCATCTTTCCGCTGTGCTCATTAATGGGAGGACCTTGGCAACATTTGCTCCTGTTTTGGGGGTGCTTGTGAGTTCTGAAGAAATATGCAGCCTAAAGGTAGTTTTTAAAGGCTTCCTGAAGTTTCTTTCCCCTTCCCAAATCTGTATGACCCTACTAGAAACCACAAGAAGAAACTAGCTGTGTAGCGAACACACATGGGAGGGCATAAAGGAATCTTAGCCTGGTAGTGCCTGCTATCATCAGATCAAGCCCATGTTTCAGCAGTGTAGGATTTGAGATCCACTATCTATGCAAGCAAGAACTCTGCAGCAAATCTTTGGTGAGGGTGTACACTTCTATCAGTGCCTTAGATCAAGTAATTGAAAATTGGTCACATCTCTAAGCTGTATCATCATAATAAAGAGGAATATGGCTCAGTTATCCCAGACTGCAGCAAGGAGGCATCTCCAGCAATCAGACAAAAAGCTGGGCTAGAGGCAGCAGCAGCTGCTGCTGCTACTTCAGAACTGGGGCATGGGGAGAAAGGGGGATCTGGGGGAGACAGGCTTCCTGTAACATGACCAAGAAAGAAAAAGGTACCTATGCAAAAATGACAGCATCTCAAAAACCTGTGAATTTATCTCACATCAACCAAGTCTCTTCTTGGACTCCTAAAAATATCTTAAGACACTAGTTTATAGTACATCAGCTAACTAGATGCTAACAAATAGTAGGGAAGGTGAAATCAGAAGAATGATGTGAAAGGCTTCTTTTCCTAGTTCAGACATTGTATTGTTCCTTATATTAATAATAAATATTTTTTAAAAAACCCAGTAAAATCACAGAGGCGCCTTTAGCCAGTCAGGAGGTTGACTAGAGCTCAAAGGCAGAGTTTGCTAATATATAGATCTGGGAAGGAATACAAGCAGCGCAATACCCCCAGAAGAACATTATATAATTTTGAATGGGTGTGACTCTAAGAAGACACAACAAATGTTCCAAAGAAAAAAGTGTCTGTTGAGTTTCTGAGCTTTATGTCTTTGTATTTCAAGAACTGGGATTTACAAAGCATCCCAACACCTTCATCTACAAGGCTATGGCCTTGAGCGAAAATACAAATAAAACTAGTGATAATTCAAGAACTTCTGAGGCAAGTCTCCTTTGACCTCAGATCCAGACTAGGTTCCTCTCAGATGTCTAATTACTGCAGCCAGCCACTTGGGTGCACCCACACTGACCTGACTTGGAAAGCAAGTGAAATTTTATGGCTGGTAGGGCAAGGGTGGGAGCACACTGGGTTTTCACTGGCTAGCCAGGGGGGACCCTGAGGTCTGTCCTTGGCCCTGCTTGCTAACCTGATCCTGCTGAATGGCGGTCATACAGACTTGTATTTACATATATCTTGCTTTACATGCATTATCTGCACATTATTCCATGGGATTCCTTTCAACCCCAGACAATGCAATATGATAAGAGCCCACTGATACTCCAATAGATTTTTTTTTGAAAGACCCATATGGCATCCCCTCAGGTCTGTAAAATATTTATCTGGTACTTATGGTCCGGGAGCATAGAGTACAAGGTCACTATCACTCTCCCAATCAAGCTGCTCCAAGGGAAAGAAGTTCAGCAGAGGCATGATTGGGTCCTGTACTGGCTACTTCAATTTCTCTCTTCTGAAGGCAGAATGAATGTATAATAGCTGGATCCAGCTGCCAGGTACCATCCAGCCAATCATGTGGCCTGTCTCCACCAGGAACCCTAATTCTGACCTGGTTTCTCATTCAGGGTATTCATTCCCACTCTTGATTTTTTTTTTTTTTTCTTCCTGCAGCAGTATTTCCCCAACTGCTGGCAGACAGTATAAGTTCTGCGTGGTTGTGGTAGGAAACCTAGGTGAGCAGGGGGTGCTGATACATACACATATTTGTACTCCATGAGTTCTATCCCAGATAAGAAAAAGTGGCAGAATGTGCAAAACCCATGTCTCACTTTTTATATGGCAGTGTCAGTGTGGGAACCCTCAATATTTCTCCTACAGTATATGAAAAAGAAATTATGTAAATAAATAACCATTACTGCTCAGGCCCTCCCGGCTTTAGCCTTTGTAGTGCAGAGAATGTATTTCATGTTGTGCATTCACAAGAGTTTAGTGTTCAGGAAATATAGATGTAATCAGCTGCCATAACTAGAAATCAAAGTTATTATTGTGCTGGAAATGGATTTATAGAATTTATGTTAACTAGATGGCTCCTTTCAAGGAAAGCCTCATTTATTTGAGGGGATATTTAGGTGTATGAATTAATGAATTTTTTTTAAAGAAGTAAGTTCAGGTCATGACCTAGTCCTTGGATGCTGTCCAAAATATTAAGGATTAAACATACCATCCGGAGGCCAAATGTGAAAACCACCACAGGGAAACCCTGTGCCAGTTTCAAATACTTAGCTAGAGCCAACCAAGTTGGACAATATGTCTAAAACTGTCTTTTCCATCACTCAAAGTTTGCTTAAAAGTTGGATGACTTTGAGAAGGCTTCCCATGAATTCCCTTTTGGCTAGCTATCAAAACAAGTATAGTCAAATGTGGAAATGTGTTGTATGGAAGGGGGGGGGGTGAATTACTACTGACAGCTCTATTTCCATTTTCCAGATATTCTGCTTGCAATTTTCCAACAAAATAATGCTATTGTTCCTCTCTAGGCCTCCCTCACACCTTGGAAACTTGGTTCAGGAAACTTCTTTGGGAAACTTCCTTTTTTTCTTTTTTTTTTAAGGAACACTTTTCATAGGGATGGTTTAGGATGGAAGTTAAAAGAAAAACATGAATAATTCCACAGTCTTCACTGAAGCCTGCAGAGTCCTCCCCTCTCTCTGAGAAATGGTATGAGATCAGAAAAATCAAGGGACTCAAGAACCTTAGGAAGGACAAGAGAAAAGGGAGGAGACACCTTTCTCGAGCAGATCTCTGTCCAGCTCCATGTCACATTTCTGCTTCAAGACACCTCACTGGATGAGATTTTAAAACCCCAGCTTCCATGACACTGGCTTGCTTCCTGATTCATTTGGCTAAAGAGCTGGGTAGTGGAGAGCCAGCCAGGCCCCAGGCCTGCCAGAGCTGAAGCAGCCTGGTTGGTGCTTCCCAGGCTCTTTGTCACTTTTGAAAAACATCCATCGAGAAGACTTATTAAGATAAAATGCATTCAAACACCAAGGAGGCTATTCAATAAATCTTCCATTTGTTTTAAGATGACACTTTATCCTCTTGCAAAGAACAACTCCCTCTTCTACCAGCAGATCTGCACTTGCACATAAAGTAAAAGGGGGGCAGTCCAAGTCCATGGCTTGGGCAACCCTGCATACAAATGAGACTCTCTTGTCTAAATAAATTATCTGCTGTTCAGATCGATATTAATACTACATTTGCTACATTACAATATCGTGCAAATTTAAGAGCCATTTTAATACAATGTAAATACAATTCTTCACGCATGAAAGCCAGGAAATACTGATAGATTATACCTCTGCTTACTGTTCAACAAGGCCTTAAGAAAAGGGTTTTGCCATCTTTGCCCAGGAGTGGTTTTAATTTTGGTCTTTGGAGGTCCTGGCTCTAGGACAGATTTATTAGGATGGTTTATTTGTTCTCTGAATGGAAGAATTAAAAGCAATAATGCCAATAACTGGTAAAACTGCAGCTAACCCTTGTCATAGTGGGTAAGCCTGGAGACCCAATCTGAGCAGTACTGTTCACCACCAGTGTTCTTTTCTGGCTTTGTTTATATTTCCCTCCATTACCTGCTGTTGGGGGTGTTTATATGTTTCTCTCTTGCAGGTTACAATAATAAAAGGTGGTCAATGTTTTCAGAGGCTTAGACTTGAGCCTTCAAAAGCAACGTTAATGCACTTTCCTGGAAGTTAATTTGAACCATCTATCATAAGAGAAATTGTTAACATGCATGTTCCTCTTGCCTACATTTAATTTGATATCTTCTAAGGCACTCTTTTAAATTTCTAAAGCTTATATGCTTTGCATAGCTATGAGGTTTCGCTCTGGACCAGGAGTCCTCCCTTACTTGCGGGTTCTACAGATTTTTTTTTTTAAACCATTCTTGTTTAGGTCGAATCTGTTTTTTTTTATGACCCTCAATCACCTCAGCAATTGCAAACATGAATGGCTTCCGATAAGGGAAAATCAGACAGCAATAAAGCGGGCTTATTTATGATTTATTTGCCCGCATTCTTCTCTTTCCACCTCTGTGTGTGTATAGGTCTCTCTCTCTCTCTCTCTCTCTCTCTCTGTGACTGTGTATTGGGAAACTCAACCCAGGGAACACAGAGGAGAGAAAGCCACATTCCCACGTCCTCTTCCTTCCCTCTCCTCCCCCAGAATCGCCGAGCCCTGGCACACGCGGGTGTACACACACACACACACACCGCACACACGCGCAGCCAGGCGAATAAACAGTACCGCACCCCCCCCACCCCCACCCCCAGACACGCGTGGGCCGCCGCCGCAAGGCCCAGCGCGGACTCCAGGCCTCTAGGCCCGACTGTCTGCCGCTCGCATCCGCGCAGCCTCGGCTTCCCGCACCGCCGCGCTCCAAAGATGGCAGCGGCGGCGGCGCGGGTTCCCGCGCTCCGCGCCAGGGCCGCAGGGCCCGGGCAGCCTCCGAGGTAGGCGCGGAGCTGGAGGCCGGGCCGGCGCGGAGCTGGGGTCCTGGGGCGGCTCCCCGCACCGCCTGCCCTCCCAGCCGGGCGAGCGCAGCCTCACCTGACGTGAAGAGCACGATGGCTTTGAGGCAGCTGTACTCGGCCGAGTCGACGTGCAGCGCCTTGAGCTTCTCCACCTGCTCCTGGAAGATGCGGATGTGGTCCATGAAGGCCACCACGCGGTCGGCGGACATGGGCGAGGCGTGCAGGCCGGCGGCAGCCAGCAGCGGCGCCACGTGCAGCGGCATGGAGCACTGGGCCGCGTTGAGCACGAACAGCTCGCTCCAGGTGAGGCGGAGCAGGGACACCTGGTCGGTGATCTGCAGATCCGGGAAGAAGGGGATGTTGCGGGCCCACTCGACGGCGCTGAAGAGCAAGCGGGCTGCCAGCTCGCAGATGTTCTCGATGCCCATGATGTTGTTGGGCTGCATGCACTGGCTGCCATAGCGCGACGTGGGGTAGGGCTCGGCGCGCAGCAGCAGCGAGATGTAGCCGGACAGGTAGCAGTGGCCGTTGAGGGGGTCTCCGTTGGTGAGAGCGTACTGGCCTGGATTGGGCTGGGTTGGAGGCATTCTTCCTCGCTGAACCGCTGACGAAAAGAAAGAGAGAAAAGAGGCAATGTGCATCCAGGGGGCTTGTGAACATCGCAGCGCCCGCAGCGCACCCGACACAATGCGGAGGCTCTTCCCGCAGCCACACGCGCCCAGCGCATCTTCTCTTGCTCTCGCTCACAGCCCACACTCGGAGGAAAGCTGGGGAGAGGCCCTCCAGTTCCAGAGTTCCAAGTACCCAGCCTTTATCAGGACCTCAGGCTACCTCAGCCTTGAGAAACTAGGCCCCACTGAAGGCCCCCCTCCCCACCCTGGCCAGTATGGTCAGTGAAGTGCCACCCAAGCCCTCCATTCCTAAGGAGCGGTACAGAGATAAAGGAAATCCCACTCACCACTGCAGAATGAAACAAATCAGGTTTTTTTTTTTTAAAAAAAAAACAATAATAATAGGTGAAACCAGAGGAAGGTTGTGGTTAAGTGACAAAAGCCTAGTTGACTCATTTGCAACCAACCAGCATTTTTTCCCCTAGCATATTCTCTTAAAAAATCATCCTCAAAATAGCTCCAACTTGCATGCCCCACTAGCCATTTACAACTTTTGAATGGAAAACAAGTATCCTGCAGCCCGCCCCTATCCCTTCCTCCCCATAGCCCAACACAAAGTTCTCACTGTTAAAAAAAACAACAACAAACAAAAAACCCCCCCCACAAATTTTTAAAAAGTCAAGAAAAAGTTGAACTTACAGTAGCCAAACATTATTGTAAAAAGTGGGAAATATAATTAATGTCTGTCCTGCGCGGTGCCACTGCAACCTGCAGCCAGCTTTTGCCCAGTGAATGCACGAGCTTGCAACTGCAAAAACACTGGATTCATTAACCATCTAAATGCAAAACGTAAGCATGCTTTGAGTTCTTAAAGCTGACCAAAGTTTTTTTTTTTTTATGTGTATGTTTTGCTTTCAACAGTGCCAGCGTTTTAAATTGCCATGTAAACAAAGACAACTTTAGGAAAAGTTAGGGCTACTGAACTTCCCCCACCCCCAAGAAATTAATATAGATATACCCATGTACATGTAGCTGTCTTTTATCAGGTTGTGCACTATCTTCTTAAGTTTCCTCTGATTCTAATTTTAATGCAAGCACCAATGCAGTTTAAGTTCTTGAAACATAATGGCTAGAATACTATTTTCTAATTATAGTTTTGAACTTGGCAGTTATTTTCAATTAAATGAGAGTACAATTCAAAGTTTTTTTTTTTTTCAGATGCCTACACAATCTCCCTGGAGCTAGAAATGAAATCGTCATATTTGCCTGCTCCTAGAGATCTAAAGGAATTCAATTTCTTTTCTTGTGGCATATAAAATATAATTTTAAAGTCAATTACAAGAAGGAGTAATCTACATTCTGCAAAATTGACTGGTTTGCTCATTTGACTATAAGACATCTCTAATGATTGTCAGAAGATAAGCTTTAACTGTAAATGGCTAAATATATTTATAAGTGCTACATCTCTTGCCACATGAACATGAAGCATATCTAAATACAACATCAAAAGTTGTGTTAAAAAGAAACCAAGTCCATACAACACAGGGATTAAATGATATGGAAGCTCATGCCAGCTGCAGTCTATGCATTATAGTCAAATCAGAAGAATCAGTAAATGCCGATGTAAACTGTAATTTGTATGCAGTATTTAAGCAGAGGGTGGAGTTTGATGAAGAAATAAAACGAGTATCATGCTTTTTAAAAAAATGACACAACTATGAAAGCACAGTTCAGTCACAAACTTTCCTTTCAAAGTACAGGGGTGAAAACAAGGCCACAGCTCTGGAGGAGGCGGCCCCAGCTCAGTGAAGGGAAGAGGGAACCAGTGAACAGGCCAGAAACCCCCCTTCCCCCTAATTAGACCTACAAGTGCAATAAATCTCGCTCCTCATTTTCCCAGCTAAGCTTCCAAAAGGATGATGCAGCAATGAATCTATGGTCCAGGGTACTCCAGTCCCCAGCCCTCCCCCAATTTTTAAATAAAGGGAATGAAGAGGTGGAGAGGAGAGTGGAATGAGAAAACAGAGACAGTTTTCTGGGACAAATAAGCAGCCCCCCTCCCCAAGTTCATGCTAGCAGCACAGCCCCAAGCATCCTCACGCTCACGCGGGAAAGAGAAACACACTGAGCACATCCAAGACAGAGGAAGGGAGGGGATTTTAAATCACAGCTCACGATCCCAGGAACACAATCCCGAACAGGCAGCGGGCGGGGTGGAGGAGCCGGGAGAGGAGCGCAGGCCGGGTGGGGGAGGCAGCAGCAGCGAGCTGGGGGGGGGGGTGCTGGGGGAGGAATGCAGCAGGGACAGGGGAAGCTGGGACCGACCGGGACCACAGGAGCCCCAAACCCCACACTGCACCCACCCCCGCGAGAGAGAAAGAAAGAGGGCCAGGGAGGCGGGTGAAGCGCAGAGAGAGAGAGAGAGAGGGAGAGAGAGAGGGAGAGGGAGAGAGAGAGAGAGAGGGAGGGGGGAGAGAGAAAAGCAGAGAAGAAATATTCACCTTCCCGCCTCATGCCCACTTTGAGGCACTTCTTGAGGCGGCAGTATTGGCACTGGTTGCGGTGGTGCTGGTCGATAGGACAGTTCCTGTTGGCACGGCATGTGTAAGTTAAGTTCCTGCGGACGCTCCTCTTGAAGAAACTTTTGCAGCCCTCGCAGGTGAATTGGCCATAGTGCTTGCCGCTCGACTTGTCCCCGCACACCACGCACTCGATGTGCTGCTGGCTCTGGCCCGAACCGGGCGGGCCCTGGCCCTTGTCCCCTGCCGTGCCGGGGGTGGCGGGCGCTCCCGGCTGACCCGGGGTCTGCGGCGTGTGCGGCGCGCCCGAGCCCGCCTGCTGCTGCTGCTCGCCGGCGCCGCCGCGGGCCGCCTGCGCTGCGGGGTTGGGGCCGCCGGGGTTGCCCCCGGCCACGTCGTCCTGCGGATCTCGCCAGCTGCTAACTACCATTGCCATATCTTTGGGCCCGGGGAGCGCTGGGGGGGAGCCGAGCTGCTCGCCGAGGGCCGCGGGGCGCGCTGGCGCGCTGGGAGGGGAAGGGGAAGGGGGAGGGGGAGGGGGCGGGGGGCCCGCCGGGCGCCCCGGGGTCGCGGGAGCCGAGCCCGAGCCGGGCACCGGCTGCTGCCTCCGCCGTCGCCGCCGCTGCCTCCGCTACTGCCTCGGCCGCCCCGCCGCTGCTGCGCGCCCGCCCGCCCTGCTGGCGTTTTGTTGTGGTTCCTGCTGTTTTCTTTCTCTCTTTTTGCAGCCCCCCCAGGCTCTCAGGCTCCCCCCCCAACACCCCTGCTCCCCTCGCCCGCTCCCCCCGCGCTCGGATCCTGGGGGGGCCACGCTCTCCTTCCCCCCCTCCCCACCCCCCCCAGCGAGCGAGCTCCCTGCTCTCGCTTTTTTCTTCTTCCCCAAGTTGCAAAATCAGAAATGGCACAGGCGGCAGCCGGGAGCGGCGCGGGGCGCAGCGCCGGGGGCGGCGGGCATGGGCCACGGCGCGCGCACACACTCGCCCTCCGCCTCGCCCGCACCCCCGCGCGCACACACACGCACACACACTCGCACAGGCACACACACACACACACACGCACACACACTCTCTCACCCGCGCCGGGCGCCCGCCAGCCAGCCGGCCGCTCGGGCTACGCGCTGCGAGCGGGCAGAGGCGACATAGAGGAAGCCGGCGAGGGAGGCGGCGGCGGCGGCGGCGGCGGCGGCGGAGGAGGAGGAGGAGGAAGAAGAGGAGGAGGAGAAGGAGGAGGAGGAGGAGGAGGAGGAGGAGGAGGAGGAGGAGGAGGAGGAGGAGGAGGAGGAGGAGGTCGCGGCTGCAAGCGCCTCTGGAGCCGCCGCCTCAGCTGCAGCGGCGAGCGCCGCTGGAGGAGCCGGGGCCCCGGCCGGGGTCCGAGCTGGAGTCCGGGCCGCAGCCGAAGCGCGAGCGGGGGGTCTGAGCAGTCTGCGCCGCCGCCGCCGCTGTCCCGGCGTGAGCCCTGGCTGGGCTCGGGAGCGAGGGGAGCGCGGGGAGCCGAGCCGGGCTCGGGCCGAGGCTGTCGGCGGCGATCAGGGCGAGCTGGTGCCGGGGGGCCAGGTCCAGGGCCGGACGCAGCCAGCCATTCAGGAAGGCAGGGCTGGAGAGCTGGAGGCAGCCGGCGAAGAGGATCACACACTTTGCTCTTTTTGTTGTGCCGGTAGCGCGGGGCTCTCGATGCCTCCTCCTCCTCCTTCTTCTCCTTCTTTCGGGAGGTGATGAAGGGAGAGAAAAATACGAGAGAATTCACGCCGGCGATGAATTCACAGCGGAGTAGGAAAAATAAGAATCAGAAGGGAAAAAAAAAAGAATTGAGAAAAAAAAAAGCGAGAGAGACATCCAAAGTAGGTCGAATAAATAATCCTCTTCTTTTCGTCTTTCTTGCTCCTTCTTCTGCTTCTTCTGCTATAACACACAGAGCTAGTTAAAAAAACCCTGGAGATCGCCCAAAAATGTTCTTTTTTTAGTATTTTAAATAAGTGCTCTTCAGCCGGGAACCAACACCCTCCCTCCAAAAAAAATCATATATGTATAAAATAACGATAAGAAGAATATGAAGGGGGTCCTCCTCCTCCTCTTTCTCTCTCTCTTTAAGTTTAGCCCTCTCTTCTGCAGGAATGAAGTAAAAGAGACAAGGAGGAGGAGAAAAGGAGAGAGAGAGAGAAGAGGAGGGAAACAACTAATAGAATATGTAAGAAAAGAGAAAAGAGAGAGAGAAGAGAGAGCTAGAGATTGAGAGAGAAAGAGGGAGAGGCGGAGGGGGAGAGAGAGGTAGAAAGAGAACGTGAGAGAGAGAGAGAGAGAGAGAGAGAGAGAGAGAGGGAGGGAGGAAGAGAGAGAGAGACCCCAAAAATTGAATGCGTTTAAACGGGAGGACTCGCAGAGCAATGTTTCCGAAAGGGGGATCTGCGCGAATGTCTGTATATAGTGAACTTTGACACTACTATTGAAACTGACACGTTTCTATGGAGATCGCTGCCTTATATGGAGCTCGTGTCAAGGAGCCAAGAGAAGGGCTGCTGGCAACTGATAATCAAAGGCGACTGACTGGTCAGAGCCCTGAATGGGGTGGGGGGGGACGGGGGGAGAGAAAATGGGAGGCTAAGGTTAGCCAAGCCTCCTGCACGCCATTGGTTGGAGAGCCCCTCCCCCTCCTCCTTATTCTTTCTTTCTCTCTCTCCCCCCCCTCCCTCTTAGCTACCTACGGACCGGAATGGCTAGGGGAGGAGTGAAAGTGTGGGAGGGGGGGTGTGCTTCTGACAAGCGCAATTTACATTGAGATCACCCTGCACTGCTATTTACTCTGAGACCTGATTAGCATGGGTCGTCCATGGTCACACGCACACACACACACACACACACACACACACACACGACAGAGAGAGAGAGAGAGAGAGAGAGAGAGAGAGAGGGGATAGTTTGGGGAAAATACCTTGCAATGAGTAAGAAAGAGTAATTTGAAAGGAATTATTTTGATCTCCTGTGAAAAGTTTTATAAATTAGTTTTATAAGCCTGAAGAAAATATCATGGAAAATTTTAGGAAAAAATGTACTGGGGGTTTAGATTCACTGTTTTAATAATTCGTGAAATATACTAGGTTTGAATTGTTTTCTTCTACGTATTAGCATCACCTGAGTGTGGACTGTGCTCAATTTATGTCCACTTAAGAAACAAAGTAAGGAAGGACTCCTTAGATTTAATTAAGGCAAAACACACTCCTGGAATTTGAAGCTATTGCCATAACATCAACCTGAATCAACGGTTCTTATTCCCAGAGACGTATTTTTAAATACACTTTCCAATCAATTCGATTTTTCTTCCTTCTTGCCCTCTTTGGTATCCGTAAGCTGCTCCAAACTCCACACAACGCTTTGATAATTATTAATAAAACAGTAGCAAGTCCTTCTAGTGGGGGGTGTGTGTGTGGGGGGGGTAGGGCTAGTGCCTCCTAGTTCAGGGTCCCAGGAGCAGAGAAAGCGGCCAGCGAAGGAGAAGAGAAGCGGAAGGGAAATGGGGGGCGGGGGTGGGAGTGGGGGGCTGTTAAGGGAAAAGGGGTGGAAGAGGTATGGAGGGGCAGGAAGGGGTGATGGGGAGAAAGACAGAGAAAGGCGAGAAGGGAGCGGAGTGAGACCCTGTTCCCGAAGGTGATTGGTTGCGGGAGGAGGGGTGGGCAAGAGGAGCGGGTCCCGCCGCGGGGCCTGCAGGAATAGCTGGCTCCGGCTGCCACCTAGCGGACGGGAGCCGGAGCCCGGGAGGCGCACACACGAGAACCTCCTCCCCTCCCTGCAGGCAGCCTGCGCCTTTTCTCCAAACGAAGACAGCACTTTGAAAATTCTTTCAATGGATTTTTTTTTCCTTGAAAGATCGTACTAGGGGAGAATGATACTTCTATTAGTTACACATTCTCCAATCGCACATTTGCACCCCCTCCCTTGTTTTGAGATCGCTTCCCTAGGCAGGCTCAGGCGGGCGCAGAGCAGCGCGGAGTGACAAAGCAGCCACTGCCGCCTCTGGGGGTGGGAGTCACTCTCGCCCTCCCGCCAGCCAGCCTCTCGACTCCGGAGAGCGTAAAAGTTTGTCTCATCTCCAGCTACCGGAGCTCCAACAAGCCCTCAGGTAAAGATGGGAGTAAATGGTCACATTGTATCGATAGAGGTAGGATGCTTTTTTTTTTTTTTTTGTTAATACTGGTTCTCACTTTAAATCTCATCAGGGAGGGGTCTGGGAAGCGCTGCGTGTTTGGGGGTGCGTTTGGCGCTCCCTGGTCTCTCCATCCTACACGTCGGGAGTCAGCGATCGCTCAGTGACGGGTGGCGATTGCGATTTTAAAAGAGCTGGGGAAAAAAAAAAAGGCTTTCCCGTGCCTGCCCTACGGCCCCTCCATCTCGAATAATGGAGAGTCAGTCAATGTATTCGGCAAGCGGCGGCCCATTCTACGCAGCAGATAAGAGAGGATGCGATTGGGGTTGGCTGGGGGCTCCTTGCCCTCCGTCCCCTGGTCCCCAAACAAGCGCTTTCACGTCTCCCGGTCATTTAAAAGATGGACACAATTCAAAGGCAAAGGCAAAATTAAAAAAAAAAAAAAGAGAGAGAGAGAGAGAGAGAGAGAGAGAAAACACAGATTCTCTCTGTCTGAATTCTAAAATTTACTCCATAAACAGTACAGAGGCAGGCAGTCGAAAGCAGAGAAAGCGAGCAGAGAGAGGGAGACAGGGAGAAGCGGAACGAGCAGGAGCAGGAGGTGAGAGCGGACGCCAGGCAACCAGGAGGCCTGCTGGACCCCAGGTTCGCGGACCCCGCCGCTCTGGAGACCGTGGACCTTGCGTCGAGGGGACCCGAAGCGAAACTGGGCCAGGTCGTGCAGCACCAGGCAAGTAGAGCAAGGCTTTTCGTTGCTTTTGAGCGCGGGGCTGCAGAGGCGGATTGGCCGCGAGGCAGTCTGCGCGCGCCGGGCCTGGGCTGGCGGGGGCTCCGGGAGAGGCAGCCTGGGCGGGACCCGAGAACTTCCCGCGGGGCCTGCTCTGGGGCTCCCCGCACCTGAACCCGCCTCCCCCGGAAACTGGGAAGCCGGGATCGCAGCCGCCAAGCCGCCTGGGATCTGCGAGTCGAGAGTCAGTGGAGAAAGACGGGTCTCTCCAGCTCTCTCCCCACGCCCCTGGCGGGAAAGGCGGCCAGGCCGCTCGGCAGTAAATTAGCGCGGGCGGAGGGCTGGCCGGGTGGCGGTGGTGCGGGTCTGCGGCTGCGGAATCCGGCCCCGCAGCCTCGGGTCTCCGCGCCTGGGCTGACTGCGAGCAGGGCCTGGCGAGCTCGCTCCCGCCGCTCACCTGCGGGCGCCGTTTGTAACGGGAACCCCCTAAGGGAAGGCGATCGATGGCTGCCTGTTTGATGTGGGCGATAGTGTCATCGGATTCAAAGGGCCCCCAGACCTCTCAGCGCAGGAGCAGAGGAGGCAACGGGAGCGGGAGCGAGCACCGGATGCAGTGCCCTGCAGCCCGGGCTGGCTCCTAGCTTTGCAGCTAGAGGGCTGGGGGCGGGAAGGAGAAAGAGGGGATGGAGGGGGGGGGGTTCACCTCTCAGGGGTGGGTACAGAGTGTGTGAAAGGAAGAGCCTCTATTAAAACCAACGGGAGCGCTTTCCTCGGCGCAGGGCAGGGGCGCGCGTTTGCGTCAGAGGCCGCGCAGGGCGGGCGCGGGGGGCGGGGGCAGTCAACGACCCGGGCCCTGCGTGGGGAGGGGGGCCTTGGGGGCGCGCGGGAAAGGGCTGCTCTGGTCTGCTTGGTCTTGGGTCCCGACTGGCAGGCAAGGGGGTAAAGCAAAGCTGGAGGGTGAGCCCGGACTCCCCGGAGCAGCATCGCCCACTCACTCTTGATGTGGACTCTATTTCACCAGCCCCTACCCCGAGCCCCCAAACTTGGACGAGGCCCCAGAGACCAGGGGTATGGGTACAAGTGCGGCCCTGGAGGCCTCCGGCGGAGCCGCCAGATCCTCCAGTAGGAGGGAGGGCGGGGAGGGGGTGCAGTCCCCCTCCCCCGCTCCAGTCCCCAGCCAGGGAAAGGAGGGGCTGTAGGCGGTGGTGCCCAGAGCAGTGGAAAGCCTTTGCATTTTAGAGGAGGGGACCAGATCCTTCTCCTGAGGGAATCTGCGCCGACTTTCAGTCGCGAGAGGTTGCTGCAGGAAGCCAAGGCTTGCGTGGAGAGGGTTGATTCTACCGGGAGTTCTCAGGGCCAGGCAGTACCCGGGACTCAGTTTCTCCTCCGCACCCAGAGCTCCCCGGATCGCGGTTGCACACCCTCAGAGCGCCTCCACGTTGTGCGCACAGCCCCGCCTCTAGCAAAATGGCTTCCGCGAAGGAACCCGGGTTAGCTCAGGTCTTAAGGAGCTCTGGCTTTCTGTCTGCAAGGCAGTCGGTGCTTACTGGTTCTACTTGGCACACTTGTCCTGGGTCTGGTGCACATACCGCTTCATCAGGAGATAACGGTATCTGCTGTTGGGCACTGAATAGACAAGTAATCATATTTGGCGAGAGCATGTAGGTCCTCAAACTGTGAAATTTCACACACATGTCCAGACACGCTCAGCTGCTGGAGCAGAAACAGAAACAGTTGCATTTTCTACATTTCTCTTAGTATTCTCTTTTGGTCAGATTCTCTTTCCCTCCATTCTCACCCCAAGTCTTCCCTTCTCCCCATTTTGAACCCATCCACAGCGGTAGTGTGTGTGTGTGTGTGTGTGTGTGTGTGTGTGTGTGTGTGTGTGTGTGTGTGTGAGATTCTTGGACTTATGATCCACAGCGGCCCGTCTTAGCACCTTACTTATGACCTGAGTTATATATTGGACCCTCTCCAAAGTTTCTCCTGCTGAGTTCTGAATGGAAATGGGAAAAAGACTTCTCTGACTTGCTAGTCTCCGCAGGCCAGCCTAAGAAACAAGTTTCCATTTCAGTTCCCCAATAGATTAAGAGGTACTTTTCTGACATGGAGAGAGGAATCAGGCTCCATATAGGTTGCCAGCCCAATGTCTCAGTCTTAATCACTTTTAAAAAGGCTTGATCTCTCCTGGCTGAAAAGCCAACACACATTTGTGACCTGGTGGGAGGAAAGAGGCAGAGGACTGTGACTGCATTTATAATGTTCATTTGCATACTAGGACCCAGATTTTGGGTTTAAGCAGTTGTTCTAGCTGGTTAAACAATCCTCTGCCCAAAATTTATTTTTCAAGGAAGGTTGAATCATTCTTCATTAATCTTACAACCACGTTGATATTGGTTTTTTTTTTTTTTTTTCCTTTCCTAAAGCTCACCAGGTTATTTTGGCTTTTGGGTAAATCACAGTGGACAAAGGTGGCATTGTAAAAGTGTCTCCTAAATCTAATTCAAGAGCTGTGAGATCCTACAAATGACCAGATATATGTGGAAAATTCTCTCCCATTCCTCTTTCCTATCCTCTAAATCGTTAAAATGGCATTGCTCTATTTAGAGAGACCACTGAACAGAAATAACCATGTTTTATAAAGCCTATCTGGAGAGATGAACATGCCTGAAATCATTGGGAGAAAGGTCAGTTCTTCTGATCTTACTGCAGACCTTTCCCAAAGAGCTTATTTTAAAGGTGCCGAATCAATTAGTTTCCCTTGGCATGAGATTAAGGCTGAGAAGAACGACATTGAAGAAGCTATATTTTAAATGGTCTTGCACAGATCTTTTGAAGGTTGGATAGAGGCACAGGAATGCCTGCCTGATATTCTGTGATTATTAAAAAGCAAAATCCAAAACAAACAAACAAACAAACAAAGTTCCAATCTGTCTTAAAAGCCCTCCCTTTGGAAAAAGTGAACCTAGTTTCTATTGTAGCTGCCCAGTTGTATAAAGTTCTGTTTTGTTGTCAACATGAAAACAAGGATGAGAAGGCCAAGTTGGGAGTCAGCCTGTTGCAGATATCTGTTCTTAGTCAGTCTATGTATTTGAACTGTGGGTCTAGCAGGATTCTTGCTCACTACTACTAGGGTAACCTAGGCATTTCTTCTTTGTCAGTGTTGCGTTATAATGTCCAGAGATATATGCTCTACCTTAAGTATGGGCCTTACTTCTGTATCACAAAACAGCCATTTAAAGCATGTGAGGGAAACACTTCTTTCTGCTGGGGCTGGAGGAGTCAAGTTAAGAGGGCCCAGGAGGAGGCAGGGGAGGATGGCCGGAGAGCAAGTGCTAAGCTTTGCATGCAAATCAAGTCTTTTATAAGAAAAAAGTGACACTTATTCTTAGCACACCAGTAAGCCACAGCCAAACATTTACTTTTGGCACAAATCATGCTTTAGCTATCTAACTGCATTTATGCAAAAAGAAATAGCTGGGAACTCTTACATTACAAATTATATTCCTTTATTTTAAGTGCTGAACTATATATAATGGAGAATAACCCTGGAAGGCTCTTCTTTCCAGGGAAACCGGGTCAGGTCTGAATGAAAAGTTGAAGTTCTGAAATGAGGCTGAATCTTGTGAAAGTACTGCTATATTATGTAGCCATTTTTCTTAATAGTTTACCTGTAAGAATACCTATTTATTTCACTATAGGATTAGCCCATGTGTAGATCTGAGTTTGATATTCACTGATTTAAGAGTATCTGAGTATTTACAACTTTAATGCCTACATTATTCACTGCCTATAATAGAAATTGACTCTCTATGCCTGCAGATTACTTGGTAACTGAAGTCTAACTACATACAGCTTTATTTTTCCTATCAGGAATAGGAATAACACTAACATTTCTTTTTAAAATGACCATGGAAAGCTATAATTGTTTTGGTTTCCTTTACTGATGAGGAAAGGTACATGAAAGATGATTTAGGTAAAGTTTAAATGAAAAAGAAAGCATAGTACACCACTGGCTGCATGGAGCAGCAAGTAATCACGCCTTCTTTATACTCTGTATATTTTATTTACTTATACTAGGGGTGGGTAGTAAACCTATTTCATCTATGGGGGGACTTAATAAAGTATTCCAAATGCATGGTCTAACCTTGGGGATAGTTCTATGTTTTATTGTTAACCCTTTGCATGAAATCTTCTGAAGCTGAAAAGAAAAAGGAAAGGGCTTTTGTGTTAGTTGATCCTTGCCTATTCTTAGGGCTCAGGTTGGTGTGAAAGGGATGAGGAGGTCACTTGAAATCGCCTTTTATCTACTCTTATTTTCTCTCTGGATCAGCAACTTTGAATAGACATCATCTAATCGCTCCTAATGGAAAGAAACTATGAGAGCAATGAAAATGCCTTTACTCCACAAGCGAGTAACATGCGTGTGGACAGCTAGCTGAGCTCTCATAGAAATGCATCTCTCTGCACACATGTACTAAGAGATTTTTCCAGGGTGTGTAGATGGATGTATATATAACTGTTCCCCAGACTTTTTTTGGGGGGGGGCAGGTGGGGAAGTTGATAAATTTGCCCTTAGACATAAGTATACCCACATATCTACATTAGGATTTTCTATTAAATCCTAGGAGTTCTTTCAGTCAACTTCTGCTTCCGTTTTCTCTTGGCCCCACTCTCTGCAATATCATAGGTAAATCCCGAAAAGAAATGGCAAGAAAGGAAAAGAAAAGAAAACAGTGGAGAGCAGGATGGACAGTCTTTTAGTGAAGACATCTCATTTTTTTTCCAATTTCAACTGCAAGTTACACTGACAGGAGGATTTCTCTTCAGAGGGTAGAGACTGTGTGCTAAGTGGTGGGCTAAGATGAAAATATAATTTTCAATGTTCCCAATCTTTTAAATAATTAAATTTATTAAAAAGCAATATATAAACAGAAAACAGGAGCCTAGGCAATTTAATTTTTTTTCTTGATGTAGATACAGCTCTGAATCTTTGAAGCCTAAATATTGATTATACTTTATTTAAAATTAGAATTATTTCAGTAAGTATCACACACTGACTAAAACACTAAGTGGTTTTCTCTAGGTACCATTTTATTTACCTAAAAGAGGGGAAAGAGAGCTTAGGTTATTAAGTTTCAGTGGTTGTCCAGAAAAGGACATTTGATTTCTTAGGACTGAAAGCACTGAACTTTACCTCTTAAGAAATGGTCTCTAGCCCCCATCCCATTTTCTTCTAAGTAAAATTCTCTTTGCTCCCAGACTCTGGGACACTTTGCCATAAATTCCTTTAAGGGAATACTTAGTTACCAGGGTTACAGTTTCCCATCTCAACCTGTCAGCTTTCCCCACACCCCTGCTTTGGAACACAGAGACCCTGACTGTTAGCACTGGGACCTTAAACTCCTGCCCCGCCTCACTTCAGCCAGCCAGAGATGGAAGCTCTAGAGTTTGAGGTTGGGTGGGAGAGAATTAATCCCTCTTTAACTCATCTTCTTCCCACCCTCAGTTCTGAACCCCAGCAGAACTATGTCCCTCAGGTTTCCTGATGAATAAGAACGTAGGAAGCGATCAGTCCCATAAAGATTAAATTAAGTAGAAGAATCCTAGCGGCTGGATATTTGGAAGCTCTGGTGGGGCGTCAAACTGACGTTTAGCACATTTTTTCCACTCACTGTGCACAAGTCCTGGACCTGTTGGGCTTAACTTTAGAAAGGAAAGAAGAAAGGACAAGGAAAGAGGGGAAACAGGAAGAAAGTGGTAAAGATTCAATTTTAATCTGTGAATTTGTGCTCAAAGCAAGGCTTCCTGGATTTTCTGGTTTTTATTTTCCCTGAACTACTTCCAGACCTGGAGGTTTCTTTCTTTCTCCTCCAAGGACTCTGAATAGGGCTGTCTTGGTGGGTCTGAGTCTATGTTTATCTATCTCTTTGTTACAGTGTGGGTCTTGACTGGGTCTGGGTGTGTGGGAGGAGAGGTGTGTGCACAGAAAACCATTTTCCCCCTTCTGTGATGACTTTAATTTTTTTTCCCCTTAAACCATGGTGTTTGGTAGTATAAACCGAACACTTTTCTTTTGGTAGTATCACATAAGTACCATCACATAAGAGAAACAATGACTTTCTCTGTTGCAGTTTTACTGGCTGGATACACTTCTTGAAACTGAGGTGAGGCAGAATTTCCCTCCTCTGGGGAGTATCCTGGTCCCTAAATCCTGGCTACTTACTTTCACTTGCTCCTCTGGTCCCAGGTATAGTCTAGAAGGGCAAAAGGCAAGTCCCTTTGTGGCAATGACTCCTTTGTGCAAATACAACACTGAATAAATTAACCTCAAACCAGCTAGTTGGGGTGTAGTAGTTTAGCAGGACTAATTGCAGACAATGGGGCTGAAATGACTTTTCCAATTAGCTGCTGGTTGGAGTTTAGTTGGAGGAACTGTCAGCTCCATCGATGGGTAATTGCTTTATTGCTCACAAAACTATCATCTATTTAGAACATATGTGCTAATTACTCTGGATGGGCGTCGAAAAAGAGACCATAAATCTAATAGCATTTAAAAAAAGTCTTTGGTGCTTGTAAGTAACCCCAGTCATTCTCTCCTGCTCAGGTTGGTGTGATGGATGGCTGTCTTTCAGGAAGGCAAAGGTTTGGGCTGCAGGCATTGATGGGATGCTCTGGTCAAATCTCGTGCAGAACAAGCAACCAGCTCCTGCTGTGCTGAGGCGATAAATCACTGTCTTCAAAACCAGTCCCCCCTTTTTGAGCTGGGCACAATTTTTTTTCACTTTTGCAAAAGATTACTTTAGAAATCTTTTAATTGGATTATGCTGGGAAATTAATCTCCTTTAGCCTTGGCTAAATTTATTGTGGCCAATGTCAGGAGGAAAACCCTGTAACTGCATTGAGGACTACATGGCCATACACTTTCCTTTTCTCACCCTCTCAGGTTTCCCAGAAGCATGCCATAGCTCTGCCCCAAGTCCTCAGAAGTGACTGGGAGTGAGAGTAGAAAGAGTGATCTGAGTGGAAGGCTGTGGGATGGTCCCAAATGAATTCCCAGTGAATCCTCTTTGTCCTAAATCACATGTTTTTGTCTCGGATCCCCCACCTTCATATACAGTATCACCACACCAGTACAAGGAGATTCAAGGGCCCCCTTACTAGGTAAGAAGAAAACAAAAAAGTGGAAAGAGGAAGTGGGGTATATGATGGGAAGGCTGCCAGAGGACCTTGCTACTTCGCACCCTCTACTCCCTAGGTCCCAGGCTGGGGAACTGAGGCTTTGCAAACACTACACTGGGGGGGGGGGGGGGGAGAGAACAGCGCACAATTCGCTCTAAGTGTTTTTCTCTGGCACTAAGCTTGGAGTCACTCTGGATGTGTACAGCGCTAGAGGTTTGAAGGCTGCTCCTCTCTGTTTCTGAAGTATAGTGCAGTGTTGGGCTGGACCTCCTTTTCAGCTCAGCTGCCGGGAGCACGAACCCTTAGCCTGGACCAGACCCACTCCCGCAGCTGCGGAAGCTGCGGGTCGGCCTGGCCGCCGCTTATCTCAGTGGGGGACGACAACATCTGCCTGAAATGGGATACCTATTTTTGCAGCTCAATTTAGCTCTTAATAGCAGCCCTCTGAGGTGTGGTTAATTGATGGGGATAAAGGCGTAATGACTTGACGAGAAGACGCCAATGATCCTTTAATATACATTTAAAAGAACAACCACCCCAAACATGGGCGAGTCGTTTTGCTCAATGGGAGGATAAAACCGGGATCTGGAAGATAGAAAAGCAGTGCTTGTGCGATTTTTTTTTTTCTTTTTATGAATCTAGAGGTCCCTGGCTTACGGGACCAGGGCACTCGGGGGACCACCAGGCATGCAGCTCCTGCTAGCAGGGGCTTGGCTGGGGACTGCGGGGAGCTGGATGGGAGGAGGAACCCGGCGAGTTCGCTGTGACAGGTGACCGGACTGAGTAGTGGGGAGGAGCCCCTTGCCAGTGAAGACACTGCCTCTCTTCGGGCTTACCTCTCTCTATCAGCACTTACTCTGCTCTGCTCCCCAGCTACAGTGACCCCACATCCTGCGTGAGCAAAGTGGCCAATCTGCGAGAATTGTAGTCGTTCTTGTGTGTGTGTGTGTGTGTGTGTGTGTGTGTGTGTGTGTGTGTATTCCTACCAAGCCCAGAGCCAGAGCACAGCAGCCCTGAGCACGTGGCCATTATTTATGTCGGGTTTGCCTACAGTTCTGGCATCCAGGAATTCACCTGCAGTGGAGCGGGGGTCCCCTCGCCAGGTGAGAGCAACTCTTGTGCACCACTTGCCCCCATACTATTCTCTTCTTACTCAGCATCTTCATCATCATTGTCTTCTTCTTCTCCTTCCCCTTCCCCTTCTGCTTCTCCTCCTCCCCCTCCTTCTTTTCTTGGCCTGGCTTTCCTTTGCTGAGTAGTCATTCTTCTCTATAGAGGGTCCAAAGAGTGTACTTGCACGGAACGTAGCTTCACACAAGTCCTAAAATGAGGAGGGAGTGGGTCAATGAGAGATCATTTTTTTTCTCTTTGCAAAAAAGTGGGGGGGAACCCCCTCCATGTGCAGGTGACCAAGCAGATCTTTTTCTTTCCAGCATTCTGCTTTACACTTTGGAGAGGGACCACCTTGATGCTTCAGGTTTGAGCTCCCTCTGGAAGCAGAAGGAGAAATGACTCCAACCACCCTATTTATGTATTTACTCATATGTTTATCTATATCTTACTGTGAGATTGCTGATGTCTTGGCTGCTGTTTCTTGTCTTCCTTCTTGCAAATAGGGATAAAAGAGCCCAAGAAACTCAGTTTCCCCATCCCCCAACCCATCCCACCCCCCAAACCCTCTTGCGGAGACCTAGCTTGTCACAGGGTGAAACTCTGAGGCCAAAGAGATAAAGAAATGTAGAGACAGAGTCCCACCCTCCAGAGTGTGTCTGTCCTTCTGTGGCCCCTGCCTCACCCCACGGATGTGGCTCTGTCCTGTGCCCAGACTCCCTGTTGCTAGGCCTGCGGGCCCCCCCCCCAGCACCCCCACTCCTCCCAGGGCAGTACTCCACGGTGTCTAAGGGAGGACCATTTCCTAGTCAATGGCTCCTTCACAGGCACTGCAGGGTCCAGGGTGAAGCTGGTGACCTGGCTGCACGGCCCAGAGGTTTTCCCGCCTTTGGGATGCCCATGATTCAACTGAACCCCACACTATCCCCTCCGACATCAGCCTCTATAGCGCTTATCCCTTGTGTGCCCTCATGGCACAAAAGCACACCATGGCGATGGAGTTCTATACACAGACAACACGGTCTCCCTATTGGGGACCTTGGGTCAAGGCCTGGGGCATCTGGCTCCCAGAGCCGCCCGGATGGGATGGGGTCGACTTCCGGAAGCAAGCGAGGCCCACATCCGGGACGCAGCCTTGAGGACACAAATATGGCGCCTTGCAGGCCCAGGATTGGGAATAGGGCCATCCAGCTTCGCAGATGGCAGTGGCACCTCAGGAGGTCACTTTGACTACAAGAGTGTCAGATTTCCAGCCTTGTGCATGGGAACAGGGAAGGAGAAGAAGCTTAGAAGGAAACTAAGTGGGAGTTGGGCCGTAGTGCGGGTTAAGTGCACATGGCACCAAGTGCAAGGACCCCACCAAGTGCATAAGGATCCCTGTTCGAGCTCTCGGCTCCCCACCTGCAGGGGAGTCGCTTCACAAGCGTTGAATCAGCAGGTGTCTATCTTCTCTCCTCCTCTCTCCATTTCTCTCTGTCCTATCTAATAATGACATCAACAACAATAATAATAACCACCACAACAATAATTAACAAGGGCAACAAAAGGGAAAATAAATAAATATTAAAAAAAAGAAAGAAAGAAATCCAGTGACATCCTGAGGAGAACTGGGGAGGAAGAGTACAATCTGAGTCCTTACAGTTTATATTTCTTTTTATTTTATTTTATTTAAGAAAGGATTAATTAACAAAACCATAAGGTAGGAGGGGTATAACTCCACACAATTCCCACCACCCAATCTCCATAACCCACCCCCTCCCCTGATAGCTTTCCCATTCTCTATCCCTCTGGGAGCATGGACCCAGGGTCATTGAGGGTTGCAGAAGGTAGAAGGTCTGGCTTCTGTAATTGCTTCCCCGCTGAATATGGGTGTTGACTGGTCGGTCCATACTCCCAGTCTGCCTCTCTCTTTCCCTAGTAGGGTGTGTCTCTGGGGAAGCGGAGCTCCAGGACACATTGGTGGGATCTTCAATCCAGGGAAGCCTGGCCAGCATCCTGGTGGCATCTGGAACCTGGTGATTGAAAAGAGAGTTAACATACGAGGCCAAACAAATTGTTGAGCAATCATGGGCCCAAAGCTTGGAATAGTGGAGAGGAAGTGTTAGGGAGGTACTCACTGCAAACTCTAGTGTACTTCTGCTTTCAGGTATATATTTTGCAGTAGTTTATGGATACGTGTGAACATAAGCTCTCTCTCACAGAAACTGGTGTATATCTAGGTTATGGGACTTTGTTAGAAAGTGAACCACCTGAGATGAAATTAGAGAATACTATGAAAGGAAAGGTCTCACCCGAGTAATGAAGCTGAAAGGTTGTCATTCCACACATGAAGTCTCTGGACACAGTCTGAGGTGAAGCATGTTGAGGTGGCAATCGTTGCGTTGGTACAGTTTATATTTCATAGAAACTAGGCCTGATAGGGCTGGTGGTGGGTGGGCTCACGCTTTCCGAACCTTGTACGAAGTGCCCAGGATTCAGTGCTGCAACCTCTTTGGAATGGGCACTGAGGACATTCCAGCCACCACCACCCCTAAACTTGGACAGTCTAATGAGAACGATCTTGAGTCTGCTCTATGGTCTGCCTAACAGGTTGTCCTGCAGTAGGCAAGCTAGTCTTCATCAACAAGAGGGTGAAGAAGCAAGGTCTAGGGCACAACTGGGGACCTATCCTAGAATTTTCTAGTCTCAAGAGTAGCTTGGCCTTAAAAAGCTGTAAAATCAGGGAGAGCTAAGTTTGGGGCCTTCAACATTTATTTACATGTCTGTTAAGCAGGGGTGTCACAGGAAAATTGTGAAATTAATATAAAAAACAAAATCTTTTTTGGAGTGCAGGTGGGGGAGAGGCCAGTTCTCAGATTTTCCCAGAGTTTGTTTTACAATCTCACAAATTTGAGAGTTGGAATGTACTCACCACCAGTACGTTGAATAGTGTCTTCCTTCAGACAGGGATTGAGAAACGGAAATGCCATCACCCTCCAGCCAAACTTGTGAGGACTGATTGCAGGGGAACTGGTGTTCCAGATGTTGCACTAGAGGCACTACAAGTGTGAGCAGGTAATGTGGAGAAGAGTGACATTGTTAACAGAAAGCATCTAATTAACAATGACTTCATTTGATTGGAAGGATGAAAAAGCCTTTTTAAATCAATCCAGATTCACTGGCCTAAATCCAGCCAATTTATGAATATGGAGCCTGACTGGGGTCTGCTTTCTTTCAAAGATGTCATCTTAGGGGTAATAGCATAGGTGAAGTCATTTGGTTACACTGTGGAAACTTTTATAGTGCCTTCCTTGGGAATTTAATTCAGTGCTTCTTCATTTTATTAGGAACAGACTGACTCCATCAACTGTGCTCTCCCTGTTTAGAGACAGGACTGCTTGAAGCAATTAGGTTCACCAATTAGCATAGTTTTACTGACCCCAGCAGCAGCCCTGCTCCTATAGATTATCCATTTCTTCAAAGTAGGGGAAAGCTGAAGCACAGCATGCTTCCCAGGTGTGCAGGTTGGGGAAGTAAGCCTACAAGCAGGGTAGCATTGCAGTGCAAAAAGCTTTGTAATAGTCCCTAAGTATTTGTCTCAGCAACTTTGGTGGATTTTTCTCTTCTTCTTTTCTTTCTTTCTGATTCTGAAGCCTATAATACCTCCTTACTTTAACATAGCCGTTAAACCCTTGCCTTTCTGAGTCTATAATATTTGGCAGACCTACTTTTGAGAAAGTGAATTCTCTTTTTTGTGTGTGCATTTGTCTCCGTGTGCTGTATGCTAATGTTGTAGACAATGTTAAAGCTCAGAGAAGTTTCTGAAGGGCTCCTTTAAACCCTGTTAGGTGATAAGGAAGAGCTCATCTCTTTTGGTATGTGCGTGCATGCTTATGCACGCAGGACACAGACCTTTGAAGAGAGACCAGGGGGTAGCTATGAAGAGGCAAGTCATCACTTTACCAAATTTTGAAGGTGCACTTGCAATATTTTGCTGTAGTCTTCTCACAGTAACCTCAACCAGTTGGTGGACAGTGTTTTTAGTAAAAGAAAATGTTTGGAGTCCAAAGCAATTTGGAAAAGATGATGCTTTGCTCTTGGCACTGCTCTAGCTAGTAAAGGAATTATATTTACATAGTATTTCTCTCTGTTCCCTAAAATTCTTCTCTCAAGATTTCACTAGATTAAGTTGTTGACAGGCTATCAGTAGCAGTAACAATGTAATAGCCATAACTTCATTAAATCAATAACTACTAGATCTAAGCATTGATTTAAAAATTCATCTGCATGGCCAGAAATTGCAATCCTATGATGTAGACCTCAGAATTGAAGATGCCATTCATGAGGAGACAAGTTAGCATTTATTTATTTAACCTTTTTTTTTCTTTTTCTATTTTAGTTATGTGATGTTCCAGGTTTTAATATTTCAGGGAACATTGTGACACGTTTTTGTTAATTTCTTGAAAAACCCCTTTCTTTCACTAAATTCTCACATTTAACCAGGAAAAAGATACATACACTCAAGAATAAAAATGCATTGTGACATTATAGTTCATGTCATTAGTTTTCATCTAGAGATTATACTTGGACTTAGAACATATTACTCTAGTAAGATATACTTAGGTACATAAGCAAATTTAGAATCATCTGTTTTTGTGAATATGTATAAATAAATATATTCTGTGTCAGTATTACTGTACACTGATTAAAGAAACCATGTTAAACTTACTATTTAGATATGACAATTCTGTTACAAGTCAGATACCACTAAAAGTAATTTATTTAATTATGATTTCATTCTCTTGTTGAAATTTATAACATGAAAATTAAAAATTTCAAGTCTTTAAACAAAATACATTATTTAGGGAGTTGCATATATCTTAAATGATTATATGTTCTGTGTAAAAAATAACACAAATGTGGGCTTACCAATAATTAGTCCGTTGAGTTATATGTAGTAAGTAAAGTTAGTCCATATTGAAAATAGGAAATTTCAATGGAAAAAGTAATATTATTCTAGCCAGATATTTATTCATGGTGATTAATGATGCTAATTATTTAAAAACATTCATCTCCTATTGATGCCATCCAGCATATTTGGTACTGGATTCTGAAGATATAGTCATTGGGCATTGGGTTCACCACTCTATGGAAGCAAAAAAATCTTTATTTGATGAAATAGGCAATCAACTGAAATCTGTCTTCTTTAAATAAACTGATTCCTCAGTATTTTCCCAGTGTTGGTGTAAGTTGTTGTCGATGATGTCCCCTAGGGCTCTTTCCTCTGCTCTCTGATTTGGTATATAAAAGCAGCTCTGAATGATGGATTACTGTGTCATTGCAGCCTGCGAAGGATTAATTTGTTTCATTGATTTCTCTTTAGGCAGATTGCCAGAATTTGCTGCTTCCCACCTTTCCTCAAGACTTCTAGAAGTAATAGACAGTAATAGCCTAAGACAAATCAGCTCCTTCTTGTAAATATAGAATCATGAAACTAGGAGTCCTAAGAAAGCTATGGGACTTTTTGTTGGCATACTGGTATAACAATTAATAGGCTGCTTTATTTGTTTTAGAAATATTTATTAATTGAAAAATGCCTTGGCTTTGTTAACTTAAGACATATCGTGTTAAATGGATTTCAAGTAAGCATTTATAATACTTATCCCATGAAAATTTTCTCTAACTTGTTAAGGATTCATTTAACTCAGGAAAATACGTGTTTTTCTGTGTGATTGACAAAACTTCCTACACTAGAGTTTAGGATCAAATAACAGGTCCACATAACTTCAAGTAATTTGCCTATACTATTTTATTTGATTCAAAAAACTTAAAACATTTTTGGATAAGGATAGAGCATATTGAAACACAGGAACAGAACTGTTTAAAGAAAAAAAAAACCAACTTCCTGACTAAAAATGTAGCAACTACTTACATAGAAACTTTGAAAACGATAATAATGACAATTTGTGTATTTTCTCTTGTCTTTTTTCCTCCAAGCATTTATGTATTTATGTTATACAAATTATATATATATATATATATATATATATGAGAGAGAGAGAGAGAAGGAGAACGTGCTGCCAATATCACTTTGTGTTCCACTTTTTGCAGTTGGCATTATATAATGATTTCCTTATATAATTAAAATTATTATTATTATTAGTCATTTATTTTGATTGTAATTTTTTAGCATAATTTACTAAGTCATTGCTCTGTTATCAAAGGTTAGATTTTCAATTTTCCATCTTTATAAAGTTATGAATAGCATTTAAAATAAATCTTTAATAATTCTACTGAATATTTATTAGAAAAGAAATTATTTGGACTAAAGGTATAGGCTGTTTTTTAAATTCTTTTATATAAATTACCAAAATATCTTCCAGAAAGGTTTTCTAGTTTATATTAGAGCATCTAAAAATTCTCTGTAGAGGAAGCATTTCTAATTCATATTACATGAGTAAAGAAAACAGAACAACACTTTTCCTTGTGTTCTGAAAGCAGTAGTATCATTTTGAATGCATTTAGTCTTGAAGTGTTTTCCCAACTGCAGATGTGAAATAGGCTGGTTATACAAATCTATTTGTTTCCCTTCTGTAGTGCTGAAAATTATATTGATTTAATGATCTCAAGTTATACTTTTTATGCAATTAGTTGTGTAGTAAAAACTAATATTGTCATGTGCTAATGTCTTTTTTTCCCCCTCTATTGTGCTGTGGTAGTAGTCCATGCAGTATCAGCAAGTTTATGCTTTTCCTGTGCTTTGCTGAAAGGAAAAAGGAACATCTGTTTCCATTATATATCTGCATCATAATGATAACAATTAAATAGCTATTATGGTAGTGTACAGTAAATATATTTTGCTGAATGACCTGTCCTTTCTTGTTGGAAAATTTCAGAGATTTCAGATCACTTTGTTTTTATAGGTAGATTCCTTATAGAGGTTTAGAAAGGCCTTTGCTTACTTTAGGTAAATCATTGCCGTTCTTGCTTGTCTCAGTAAAAACAAACACATAAACAAAGAGCTTCAGTAGTTACACTCTCACATGTGATGCTTGAGTATATTTTCTAGGCATATACTTAGAGTACAAATGATTAGGCATCTCTCTCAAATTCCTGAATTGGTCAATCATGCTACTATTAATGGCAGTTCATTTTGTACTTTGTGCCACTTTTGTACTTTTAATATTTAAAATATTTACCGGAGGAGTAGAAATAAATATATGTGGAAAATATGTGTTTCAGCATATTCTTTTAAAAATAGATTTTTAAAAATTTCATATGCAGTAGTTTCACAAGAGGGGGAGTTAGAACATCATCCCAGTATATGTGGTTTTGGGGAACAAGCTAAGAGCTATAGATGGATAAGTCTACCAGCCTGAGCATTTCCTATGCACCACATATGCTTTCTTCCCTCATATTAGGAGCATATAGTGATATTTACCTTTTAAGTTTAGCAGGAGAATATTTGAAACCACATAGTACTTCCAATGACCTTTAAAACTCAAGAGAAACGTTTTCCTTTATTTCATTCAGCTTTTGGTTAAATATGTTTTATCGGTAACTTAAAAAAATAATTAGAAGTCTTTTCAATGGGGGCTGGGAACCAACTCACCTGCTAGAGATTCTACTTTGCCATGCACAAAGACCTGGGTTAAAGGCCCAGCTGGTGTGGATCGACCTGCCAACATCCACGTTCAGTGGAGAAGCAATTACAGAAGCCAGACCTTCCACCTTCTGCATCCACAAAGAATTTTGGTCCATACTCCCAGAGGGATAAAGATTAGTGAACCTTCCAATGGAGGGGATGGGATACAAAACTCTGGTGGTGGGGACTGTATGGAATTATAACCCTCTTTAAAAATATTTTTTATTATTATTTATATTTTTATTATATATTATATTTTTATTAAATATTTTAATATTTATTCATTTCCTTTGTTGCCCTTGTTGTAGTTATTGTTATTGTTACTGATGTCATTGTTGTTGGATAGGACAGAGAGAAATGGAGAGAGGAGGGGAAGACAGAGAGGGGGAGAGAAAGACAACGCAGACCTGCTTTACCTCCTGTGAAGCGGCTCCTCTGCAGGTGGGGAGCGGGGGGGGGGGGGGGGGCTCGAACCAGGATCCTTATGCCGGTCCTTGCACTTTGCACCACTTGTGCTTAACCCACTACACTACCGCTCGACTCTGGTAACCCTCTTACCCTACAGTCTTGCCAATCATTATTAAATCACATACACACAAACACACACACACACACACACACACACACACACACACACACACACACAGAGAGAGAGAGAGAGAGAGTAAAAAGAAGTTCTCCAGGAAAGAAAAAAAAAGCCCCCAGCTACTACAACAGCTCACCTGCACCTGCAGAGGGGAAGCTTCTAGAGCTATGGAGCAGTGTTGTGACATCACACCTTTTCTCTGTGTCTCTTCTCTCTGTTTTTCATCTTTTATCTAAAAAAAAAAAAAAGGAAAGGCTGCTTGGAGTGGTGGAATTGTGTAGGTTCAGAGTCACAGTGATAACCTGGATGAAAAAGAATTTTAGGTGAAAAATAGTGTCTAAACTCAAGTATGCCGAACTCCATTTGAGAAATATACTGTTAGTAGTACAGTTGGAATTGTTCTGTTGATATTCCAAGAGATAATCACCAACCTAATGTTGATGATTCTCATCATTTTTGCATGCTATGTTTTTTTTGTTAACATGGCCTAAAAGTTTGACTTTAATGATTTGTCCTTTTGAATAAATAAATTTAAGACACTGGAGTTGCAACGCCTCTTAGTCTTTTTAGTCTGACTGCCTGTTACTCGGCATGTCCTTTGTGGTCCTGATAGATGATAAGTCTTCATGTTCTCGAATGTCCCTCTATCCATAATCTTGAAAAGTTTTTTTTTTCTTTTTTTGCCTTCAGGGTTATCTCTGGGGCTCGGTGCTGGCTCTACTGCTCTTGGAGGCCATTTTCTTTTTCATTTTATTGGATAGGGCAGAGAGAAGTTGGGGGGGAGGGAGAGATAGAGATGGAGAGAGACACTTTCAGACCTGCTTTACACTGGTGAAGTGACTCTCTTGCTGTTGGGGATCCAGAGGCTCAAATTGGGATCCTGCTCAGGTCCTTACATGCCCTACTATGTGTGCTTTTTTTTTTATTAAAGATTTTTATTTATTTATTCCCTTTTGTTGCCCTTGTTGTTTTATTGTTGTTATTGTTGTTGTCATTGTTGGACAGGACAGAGAGAAATGGAGAGAGGAGGGAAAGACAGAGAGGGGAGAGAAAGACAGACACCTGCAGACCTGCTTCACCGCCTGTGAAGCGACTCCCCTGCAGGTGGGGAGCCGGGGGCTCGAACCCGGATCCTTCCTCCGGTCCCTGCGCTTTGCGCCACGTGCGCTTAACCTGCTACGCTACCGCCGACTCCCCTACTATGTGTGCTTAACCTGGTGCACCACCATATGGCATCCTGATTTTTTAATTAATTAATGAGAAAGATAGGAGGAGAGAGAGAAAGAACCAGACATCACTCTGGTACATGTGCTGCTGGGTATTGAACTCAGAACCTCATGCTTGAGAGTCCAATGCTTTATCCACTGTGCAAGCTCCTGGACCACTCCTGATTTTCTTTTATTCTCCATATGGAACAAAAACAGAACAAAAGATTAAAGCGTGTCTATAGTACTAAGGAAGTTCAGAGAGAGAAGTTCTCCTCTGTAATCTTTTCTATAGCCATGCCAGTTTAATAGCTACTTATGAAGTGAGAAAAAAACTACCTCTAGAATTAGTGATTCCCTTAGTGCAAACTGGTACAACCACTATGAAGAACAGTATGGAGAATCCTTAAACAAATAAAAATGTAAATGCCATATGATCCAGCAAGTCCACTATTAGGCATATACCCAAAAGCTATAACATTGATTTGAAGGTATATATGTACCATGTTCATAGCAGCTTTATTCACAATAGCAAAAACCTGGAAACAACCAAAATCCCCTTCAACAGATGGCCGGATAGCAAAGTTAGGGGACATATACTCAATAGCGTATTATTCAGTAATAAAAAAGATGATATTGTGTCCTTTGGGATAAAGTGAATGGAACTGGAGAAGATTATGCTTAGTGAAACAAGTAAGGAGGTGAAGGACACCGAATGGTTTCACTCATGTGGAAGATGTATGAATGTGAAAAAATAAAATGTCAACCTATATTTAAAACTGGGAGAACTATAATGGTTATCTATGGATGGGGGATTGCCAGTTTTGTCATTCCATTAGTAGTTTCTAGGCTGACAGACCTTTGGTGACTAGAGTGTTGGAAAAAAATAAAAATTCAAGATTTTTGAGAAAGACCAACAATTTGGATACAATGAGATTTTTGCTAGACTCCCTATCCTTGGCTGATTTTCTGTTCTCTTTATGGTTCTTAGGCCAGGAAAATAAAGGTGCACACAACTGCAATTGTCTTTTTACATATATGTATGCCAGTATTACAATAGATTTTGCCAGGACTTTAAAAGAACTTTCTCTTTTTATACTGCTAATATTATGGTCACGTTATGAACAATTCTTATCTGTGACTTTTACTAATTTTCTGTTTGTTATTGAAACAACTTCTATTTGAAAATGAATTTGTTTTTATGAAGTGACCAACTTGCCAGAGCACTAAAATAAAAGCACAAATAGAATAATGTGGAAATACATTTCAAAGATCTCTATGGAGAAAAAAAAATCCATTCTATAAATGGCAGCTTAGAATTTCCTTTCAGGTTTTTCACTCTAACAAATTCAATTCATTCTTGGTTGAGATGAGTAAGCTTGAGTCATAATATTCACATAGTGTTATGTGTCTACTACAAAAAAAAATCAATATAACTAGGGGTGGAGTTACATTTCTTATTATAAAACCATCTTTTCTCAGATCGGCTGCTTCAAGAACAAAATGTTGCTTTAGTGAATTATTTTCTACCTTCTATAAATCCATGCTTGGAAACTTGTAATAACAAAAAGCATTCTTTTTTTGTGCAGATGAAACTAGTAATACCTTTGTCTTCTTCTTCTAGCGTTTGCCCTTTTTCCGTAGCCAGTTAACAGCGTCAGGTTGAGCCTGATGTAAAGTTTCGAGACCTCCTTTGAATCTGGAGAGGTGGCAGTCGTTGACTATGCTACAGATACTCTCAAGGTAGTTTTTTCCTTTTTTTTTTTTTTGCCTTCAATTGCTGAGGCTCAGAGCTGGCACTGCAAATTCACCACTCTTGGTGGCCATTTATTTTTTTCCTTTTCTCCCCCATTTCATTTAATAGGACAGTTGAATAGAGACAATTATTCAATAAGACAAATCAGTAGAGAACTTGACAGGGGAGGGAGTGATGGGAAGACACCTGCAGACCTGCTTCACCACTGGTGAAGCGCCCCCCCTCCCCGGTGAGGAGCGAGGGCTCGAACTCAGGTTCTTGTGCAGGTCCTTGCCCTAAGTGTTATGTGTGCTTAACCCGGTTCGCCACCGCCCTGCCCCCAAGATAGTTTTTTTTTTTTATAGGACAGAGAGAAATGAAGAGAGAAGGGGAAGACAGAGGGGGAGAGAAAGACAGACGCCTGCAGACCTGCTTCACCGCTTGTGAAGGGACACCCCCTGCAGGTGAAGGGGCTACAACCCGGATCCTTATGCTGGTCCTTGTGCTTGGTGCCATGTGCGCTTAACCCACTGTGCTACCGCCAACCCCCCTAAGATAAGTTTTAAGAAGTAACCCAGATAATACATTTCTCTGAGTATTTTAGATCAGTTATCTTTTTTAAAATTTATTTTCCCTTTTGTTATCCTTGTTTTTTAAAATTTTTGATGTAGTTATTAATGTCGTTGTTAGGACAGAGAAAAATGGAAAGAGGAGGGGAAGACAGAGAGGGGGAGAGAAAGATAGACACCTGCAGACCTGCTTCACCACCTGTGAAGCGACTCCCCTGCAGGTGGGACTCCCTGAACTCCAACCCGGATCCTTATGCTGGTCCTTGCGCTTGGCGCCACGTGCACTTAACCTGCTGCTCTACCGCCTGATTCCCTTAGATCAATTATCTTATGTATTCAGCTGTTTCTATTAAGAAATTTTCCCTAGTACTAGATTGGAGAGGAGAGATCTAATGTAATCAGTACCAGTACTCAATGTCACTTTCCCCCCCTCAATATCACTTTTAATTTAGTCTTTGCTTTATTTCTCACTGTCACTAAATATGATTTTTTTCCCCTTCTTCATAGTACCAGGATCTTATATGTGTGTGATTCCTCCACTCTAGGGCCAACTTTTCCTTCTTTCTGTTTCAGACAGAAAGATAGAAAAGACACCACAAAACTGCTCCATCATCTGTGGACGTTCTCCACATGCCATGTTGTTCCTAGGTACTTCAAGGCCTATACATGAAAAGGTGTGTGTTTAGGCCTCCAGTCATCTCCCAGCCCTGAGAATATGGAACCATAAACACCTAACCAACAATGCCAAAACCAGACACACCAGAGAGACATGAGAATGATCATTTTGTAGTCTACAAGGCTACATTACTCTTTTTGTTGTAATAACCCTCTATAGAAAAGTGATCATTTTACAAAAACAATGTAGTAAGGTAAAAAGTTTATGTTTTGGTCCTACATCCTGCCACGATTATAGACTCCTCTCATAGTCTCTACTCAGTTTATAATGACTTTATTTTAGAACAAGTTGAAATTGTTTCAAAGTTAGCATTGACCCTGTATTTTCTTTCTTTTTTTTTTAAATAATTTTTTTAATTCATTTTTGTTGCCCTTGTCATCGTTGTTGGATAGGACAGAGAGAAATGGAGAGAGAACCAGATAGAGAGAAAGACACCTGCAGACCTGCTTCACCACCTGTGAAGTGACTCCCCTGCAAGTGGGGAGCCGGGGACTCAAACTGGGATCCTTACTCTGGTCCTTGTGCTCTCCGCCACCTGCACTTAAGCTGCTGTGCTACCACCTGACTCCCGACCCTGGATTTTCTTTTCTTTCTTTTTTCTCCCCTTTTCTTTTTTCTTTTCTTTTCTTTTCTTTTCTTTTCTTTTTCTTTTCTTTTCTTTCTTTTTTTTTTTTTTTTTGCCTCTAGGGTTATCACTGGGGTTCATTGCCAGCACTAGGAATCCACTGCTCCTGGAGGCTATTTTTCCCATTTTGTTGCCCTTGTGGTTGTTATTGTTGGTATAGCCGTTGTTGCTGTTGGATAGGACAGAGAGAAATCGAGAGAGGAGGAGAAGATAGAGAGGAGGAGGCAAAGATAGACGCCTGCAGACCTGCTTCACGGCTTGTGAAGCGACTCCCCTGCAGGTAGGGAGCTGGGGGCTCGAACTGGGATGATTATGCCTGTCCTTGCGCTGGTTCTTGGCACCCTGGCTCCCTAGCTCCCTGGCGCCATGTGCATTTAACCCACTGCGCTACCACCCAGTCCCCTATTTTCTATTTACCTGGCCAAGCTACAATTTCCAGCTGTGATGTCAGAATTTATAGATTAAAAAGGTAAGATGCTACCAATGTGCACATGTTACATGTTCATGGCTTGCTTTGAATTCTTAGCTCTTTATGGTTTTTTTTTCATAAAAAAAAAAACCATAAAGTGATTTTTTAAAATCACTTTTTGGTGATTTTTTAAAAAAAGATTTATTTACGAGGAAGTTAATGATAGCATTACTATAGCTTTTGTGATGCTGGGGACCAAACTCAGAATCTCCTGCTTGTAAGTGCAGCACTCCAGCCACTGCCTCACCTCACAGACTGTCACACACACACACACACACACACACACACACACACACACACACACACACACACACACACACTTTTTTTTCTTAGAAAACAATGTTACCATTGTGCTTACTGCTGTTAAAGTATGGGTAGCTAACACCTATTTATCTAATGCTATAAAAATGTGCTGTATGGAGTCTCCTACATTTAAAGTTTCACTGCTCCCAGTCTGACATCTTTTATTCTTTTTACTTCAGATAGGAGAGACATTATAGCACTCGAACTTCCCTCCATGGCACTCCTGTGTGATGTATAATGCTGGGTCTCAAACTGGGCTCATGTCAAGGCACGTGTACTGGTAGGTAAGCTATCTCTCAGCCCCTTTATCTAGTTCTTGTTCTGCTTAAGGCATGTGAGGTGGATAAAGGCATATTCTCTGCACTTAGGGGAATAATAATAGATGTGGTCTTAATATTGCAATATGTTATAAAAGTATAGTATTTGGGGAGTCAGGCGGTACTGTAGCGGGTTAAGCACAGGTGGTGCAAAGCACAAGGACTGGGGTAGGGATCCGGGTTCAAGCCCCCGGCTCCCCATCTGCAGGGGAGTAGCTTCACAGGTGGTGAAGCAGGTCTGCAGGTGTCTATCTTTCTCTCCCCCTCTCTGTCTTCCCCTCCTCTCTCCATTTCTCTCTGTCCTATCCAACAATGATGACAGCAATAACAACAACAATAATAACTACAACAATAAAACAACAAGGGCAACAAAAGGGAAAATGAATAAATAAATACAAAAAAATATAAATTATAAAAAGTGTAGTATTTATATTTAAATTATCATGTAACAATAACAGCACAACAATTGTTTAACAGTTTGCATTTTATTAGCACAGTGTATTGAGTCATTTTATTAGCCATACTATGCAAGTTTTTTTGAAAGTTTTTATTTTTATTTAATTAGACAGGGAGGAATTGAAAGGAAAAGGAGGAGACAGAAAGAGAGAGAGAGAAAGAGAAAGAGAGAGGCAAACACCTGCTTCACCACTTATCAAGTTTCCCTCCTACAGCTGGGGACCTGGGTCTTGAACCTGGTTGCTTGCACATGGTAACTTGTGCACTTAACCAGATATGCTATATTCCCTCTCCCCAATGTTAAGCTTTTTTTTTTTTTTTTTTTTTAATTTTGTCTATTTCTTTTTTTTATTTAAGAAAGGATTCATTAACAAAACCATAGGGTAGGAGGGGTACAATTCCACACAATTCCCACCACCCAATCTCCATATCCCACCCCCTCCCCTGATAGCTTTCCCATTCTCTATCCCTCTGGGAGCATGGACCCAGGGTCATTGTGGGTTGCAGAAGGTAGAAGGTCTGGCTTCTGTAATTGCTTCCCTGCTGAACATGGGCGTTGATAATGTTAAGCTTTTAACAGGGAAAAAGAAATTGTGTCTACATGAAGTCATACTTTTTTTCTTTGTTTTTAACTGCAAAAACACATTATGACTTTAAAAATTTTTTTAAAAAATATTTATTTATTCCTTTTTGTTGCCCTTTTTTATTGTTGTAGTTATTATTCTTGTTGGATAGGACAGAGAAATGGAGAGAGGAGGGGAAGACAGAGAGGGGGAGAGAAAGATAGACACCTGCAGACCTGCTTAGCTGCCTGTGAAGCGACTC